>NW_003303539.1:155098-173550 GCF_000142945.1 Phytophthora infestans T30-4 | reverse complement strand
ATCCCTCGGAAGTGTGATTGTAAAATGTACAAACTTCAAAGTCTGGTTTGTACTCGTACGGATAGTCGAGTGCAATTGCGAAATGGTGCGGCACTGGGTCTTCCGACGCCGTATCCTCAACTACCGAGAATTCTACCAATAACGCTGCTCCGCGTTCGTACTGTTCAGAGATATAGTAGTCCTGAATTGAAAATGACGTCGGTAGTAGCAAGACACGCTCTGTGTCGTCTTTATAGCGTACGAGGTAGTTCACTCGAGCGATAGCAGCGCTCCCACTGCGGATGACATGCAGCTGGCAGTCTACAACTCTCCAGCTCCGGTTCAGTCCACCTTTGCGGCACCTACACCCGCGCCCGCACCGGTACGAGCACCAACACCGGCACCGACACCTGCTGTCTCAGCGACACTGCACAAGGTACCGGAACCAATGGTGGCCCAACCCATGAAGCCTTATCAGATCGAGGATGATGATCCGTATGCGCCGAAATACGATGCCTCTACGGAGCAGTACTCATATGCTCCGACAGGATTCCCTAACGCGCTGATGGCGAATTTCTCCATGGACGAACTGTCACTTGACGACAAGCCAAAGTCGAAACCAGAGATCACGTCGACTCCGTCCTCGACCTCCGCTTCGTCTCTGTTTGGCACGCCTGCCCCAGCTCCAGAGCCCACTCCGAAGCTTTCGTTTCCTCCTCCGGCTGCAGCAGTTGAAGCTCCTAAGCCAGCACCCGCACCAGTGTTCACCTCTGCACCTCCTCCAGTTCCTGAACGAGCTCCGTCACCGACTCCTGTGTCTACACCACTGGAAGCTGCAACAACCGCTCCGACCCGTGCCCCAGTGCCTTCAGCGATGCCTGCTCCAGTGGCGTCAACATCAGCTCCGACACCTGTGGCGCCCACACCGACACCGACACCGACACCGACACCCGCACCGACACCGGCACCTACACCTGTTCTCGTACCAACCCCGGCGGCATCTACGCCTGCACCGACGTCAGGATCGTTCCTGTTCGGTGCTACTGCTGCAGTTGCGGATGATGACGAGTCGAGCGAGAGCGACTGGAGCGATGATGACGGTGGAAGTCAGTCGCTATTTGGCTCGCAGAATGCAGCTCCCAAACCTGCGGCTGCCGCTCCTTCCCCAGTCTTAGTTGCGCCTTCACAGCCCACGCCTGAGCTTCGCCAGGCCCCAGTCCCTGTCAGCGGCAGCCTCTTCGGAGAACCGTCCAGCGCACCGGCACCAACCGCTGCCGCTCCGGCCCCTGGCTTCGTGCAGACGACACCTCAGGCTGCCATTCCACCAGCACCTTACAGCTCACTTTTCGGTGGGGCTGTGAGAAGCAGTGAAAGCGAAAGCGACAGTGACGACGAAGGCGGTCTTTTCGGGACCGGAGTGCCATCGAAGCGGTAAGCCCCGCTCAACTGACCCCTAGCACTCATCAACACAAGAGACGGCGTGAAATGCAAGCACGAACAGGCAGACATAGAGGTTTGCTCAGTCAACAAGCAGCATTGACCGTCAAAAGTGCTACGCTGTACATGCTTCAAGCTAACGTTACGTGAATCTTTTCTCATTTTTTTGTTACGAAATTTGGGCAACATTTTGCTGTGCCATTTCTTGCTCGATTTTTTCATCAACTTTGTCTTCACACGAGCTCCACGTTAGTGGACGGAGAGCAGCGAACGGGTAACGCGACATCTTGACAGCTTATTGTAACCAGGACGGAACAGCAGGCGGCTCGACACCAACACCATATCGAGAAGCACGGGGAGCAAGGAGGGACAGCAGGTTGAACCGCACCACAGCAGCAAACACGGCGTCTCGACATCAAAAACGCAACTTCCATCGGTCTACCGCCAAAAAATATGCAGAATATGCACATGCAAAAGTGAAAAAGCAGTCAATATATCGGGCAAAACGCAAAGCCACGGACGCCAGATTGCGACTGTGAAGCAAGTCCCGCCAACTTGTCCTCCCTTTCCTTCGTGTCTTCTCTCCCAAATCAACACCTCGCTTTTCATCAATCCTCCTGCCGTCGTTTTGCAGGTCCTGTTGCGACAGCTCTCTCTCGTTCACCGCCTACCACAGCTGGGCAGGTGCGAGCTTCTCCGTGTTGATGTACAACATGTCTTCGATCTTGAAGTAGCGGCCCCAGAAGTAGGCCTTGGAGCCGCCAACAGCTCCCTTCTGACCCTGCGCGGTCACCAATCGTTGCACAAGCAGATAGGCCGGTGAGTCTGGGTGCAGGAACGTCTTGCGAGAACGCGCCTTGTTGTACACCAGCATAGGGTGAATGGTACTGAGAGATCCGTCACTCTCCACGGCCACCTGGATCTTGTAGATCTCACCGAGCGAGCCCTCGGCATCGCCCTCCTCGTTGGTGGTCATTCGGATTACAGCTTGGTACGGGAACTCCTGGAGCTTGGACGCAGGCTCGTCCAGCTTGACAGGCAGCCATACCATATCGTCTGTGGCCCCAGAGGCCTCTGGACCACCCTCACGCAGCGACTTAGCGTCCCCGCCGACTGTCATGAGCTTTACAGGCGTCTTGTCCTCTTCCGAAGGCGAGTTCATGCCCAACTTGTGCATGTAACGCTTGACACGCTTAAAGGGAACACGAGCAAACTTTCCACCATGCGATAGAACCTGGTCGTGTACGCGCTTGACGCCAAATCCAGGATGTGCAAATTTGACAGCCTTGATCAGCGCAGTCAGCTCGTCGGCGTCCACGTCGTCGGGGCCGCGTGAGGGTGACGGAGTCGGTGACGAGTGTGGAGGAGACTGCTTGGGTGTCTGCGGCGCGGAGCCGTTCTTCTTGGGACTTGCGCCGGCCATAGTTTTGTAGAGGAGCACCTATAGATACTCAATGGGCTGCGCAGATTGAGGACTGGTGCACAGATATCCGGGGGGAAGATCGGAGACTGAGTTGCGAGATGAGCTGGAATTTCAGCTCAAAAATAAGGAAGACGCACTTAAGCGAAGTAAAATGAGCCCAGGTCTACTCATTCTCACGTCACAGACCGACAGAAATCGTGCATGCATCATATTTAAAATTGTGGTAGCTCCTGTACATGCAGCAGACAAAGAGCATGTGACGAAGAACTCGAGGAATGGCTGCCACTAACAGTTTAGGGACAGCACCCCTGCTTTCTGTGCTGCCGGCTTACTGTAAGCTGGATCTTCACTCACGAAATAATCGAGTTTCGTCAATGCATTATCGTTTCATCAGGTCAAGACGTTTCGGTGGTCAGCAAATAAAACTCCGTAAGTCGGCACAAGGGATAAATTGCTTTTATGAAGGGAGCGATGCCACTACTAATGAAAGTCAGCTGATTATTATGGTCTTAGAGAGCGGCGGTGACCAAGGCGAACCCCAGCCATTCAGGACAGGACTAAGCTTAAGAGAAAAAAGTATCCTTCACTGAAGATACCTTTACATGACCTATTTTCAAGATCCCATTCCGCAAAATGGGCAACCTGATCTACGTTGACCTCGACACTTCAGTCTACAGTTCGTGCGCTGGACGGCTCCCGTGCCGTCTGCATTGCGTCACAGCCTCGGCGCAGAACGAGTGGCGACGAGGACGTCTTATTCGCTGGCGTAGTGGGTGGAGCATCGTTCACCCAGTCGCACAAGCTGGAGTGGCAAGTTGCCATTGGCAACTCGGTTCAGCGGTACCGTACTCTTCGATGCTACGTAAGACTTGCAGACGTTCGACGTAATATACATGTAGTGACACGTACCATGGTGAGAGACACAAGATGGAGAAGGAGACTGGGAAAGAGCTCCTATAATCTCCGCTGCCTTGTGTGCCCTACGCTCAGCGTAGTACGTTGAGTCAGCGGCTGAAGGACACTTTTCAAGGACATGCAAGTTTAGCAACGACGATGAGCAAGTTAGTAACTGGCATAAGCAAGCGACCGTCATTTTCCTGCCACGTCAGTGTCGCCACAACGAGTGTGGTCAAAGTGATCACTGACCGTACGCGAAGCCACCTCGGAGCGGAAGGAAACGGTCTTATTGTGCAAAGACCGCTCACTAAAGCAAAAGAGCTACACACGAAGACGGGCACTTCTGAATTTCGCCAACACGGGCCGTCAAGACGCTCTCTTGCAAAGCCACGGTTGCGCCAGCGCGGTGTGTGATTGTGAGAGGACGGCTTTTCATCTACAGAGTGATCCCTATCACTGTCCGGATGGCATTGACCGTTGATGCTTTGAAGTAAATAGCGGAGACTGCTCTCACCGAGCAGATTTCCATGGTTTAATCGTTCATCGTTGTGTCCCGGGATTGTGTCGCGTGTTGATAGCGCTGGAAGAGCGGACTGCAGCCGTTCAAACAGTGAAACAGCTGGAAGTGCAGCGGCGACTGGGCCGAGGCGCAAGTGACTGGCTTGACAGACTGCTGTGGCGAGCATGCGGCATTCGCACACTGCACCCCCAACGCTCGACGTGTTTTACACGCCGACTTGTTCACCAGGCGGAAAAAAACTGGATATTATATATAATTGCACAGGTTTGACGCAGAATTGTAAAATGCATTCTATACGGGGGATGTGCTTGCACAGTGGTATAAAGTCTCTTTCCACTTCGATTGCACAACAGCTCCCCGTTTAAGTTTACCTGGCGTGCTATCTCCCGATTAGGTTCGCTCGTCGCCTGATACAAAGCACAAGTCAAGCAAGGAGAAGACCCCAGCCAGAGGTAAATCCGCGCGCGCGGAGAAAGACTGATTACTGCGGCAAGAGCGCGCTCCACGGCGTCGGCGCAAGCGTGAGTGTCCGTCCGTCAGTGCCCTGCACACTCCCCATATCCATTCCTGCGCGTCCGTGGCCGACAGCCATGCCCAAGAACAACTACGACGACGATGAGGACGACGATCTGCTCATGGCGCTGCAAAGCATGGAGCCTTGCGGTAACTGTGGCGCTGAGGGGGCCAAAATCCCCTGTATGAGTGGATGTGGAGAGGTCTTCTACTGCTCCAGGGTAGGACTAAAACGAACAGCGTCGAACACATGAGGTAGTGAGGACTAACTATGCCTTAAATGACCTCAGGAATGCAATATGCACCACGCGTCGGCGCATCGTCTGCGCTGTCGGAACTTGCGCTGCTCCAAGTTTAACGACTCAGAGTGTAGGTCATTTTTCGCTGACCACGACGTTTATTCACTAATATTTCGCGTAATTGTTTTGTTACTAAAGCTGAGTCAGACGATGACGACTCAGACGAGTACGAGACGGACTCGAGTGCCGAGTACGAGACAGACTCGGATGAAGACGAAGAGGAAGAAGAAGAGGAAGAAGAAGTCAAGCCGAAGAAGAAGAAGGGCAAGAAGAAAGGTCGAGGGCGCTCCAAGTCTCGACGAGTCAACAGCTCACGCAGCGTCGAGTCTTCAGGCAGTACACTCTCGGTAAGGACGATGCTTGAAGCTTTGCTAGGCTTTTTTAGACTCATTTTGGACTCATTTTGGCGTCTTTTCTATTACCTCAGCGCAAAGTGAGTCTGGACGCTGATGTGGAGAAGCGGATTGAAGAAAAGATCATGAAGCGACTCAAGAAACAGGAAGAAGCGCGTATCGCCCAGGCGATCGAATCTCGTATGCGCGCAGAGAAGGCCAATTGGCGGGACGACGAGATGAACCGCATCATTATGGAAATGCGGGAGCGATTCCAGAGCGAAATGTCCACGACGACCTTCTGGACTGCTTTGGCCAAGAAGAACGGACTGGAAATGGACTCACAGGAGATGCAGACACTGCAGAAATCCATGGAGCATTCCTTCTTGCAGTCCAATCCGCAGTCCGAGGACAAGATGGCGGCTCCCATGTCTGCTGAAGAAGCGGTGGCTGCAGGAGTGGCTGCGGTCGATGGATCCGAAGCGACAGTCAGTCGAACTCGCAGCGTGTCCAAGGAATCCTCGTGGAACAACGCCTGTGCTGCGTTCGAAGCGTTAAGAGTTGTGGTCTGGAAGCACAGCTTTCTACCGCGTCTGCAGTTCCGAGCTGACGGCTCGACGGGTATCTGGAACACTGTCACGGAGTTGGACGCTGACGAGTCGCTCGCACATATCTGTGTGGGTGACAAGCTGCTGTCTATCAACGGACGCGCTATCGACGACTCAGTGTGCACAGACGACGACTTGAACGATATCTTCGCTGCGTACGCATCGCCCATTATTATGAAATTCGAGGCCGGCGACCCTTCTCCGGAGAAATGCAAGGTACACGAATACGCGGTGACGTGGTCGAATGGACCTTTGGGTGTGACGCTGAAGGATGACTGCGCCACACAGAAGATCCCGATTGTAAACCGATTGACCAAGAAGGCTGGATCAGTGGCTGTCAAACAGAACATTGCGATTGGTGATGTACTGGTGGCTATCAACAACATCGACACGATCCAGCTGGGCTGTTCGTTGTCCATGTCGATCCTTAAGAAGGTGCAGCTACCGGCTAAGCTTCGATTCCGTGGTGTGGGTGGTCCGGGTCCTGCTTCAACGCCCAATAACGAGCCAGCTCCTCAGGTACCGCCACGTAGCAGTGTGACTGTGTCGCGTAAACCCAGCTCGTTGAAACCGGAGAACGGCAACGCACAAGTGGAAGAGCGCACTCCGTCAGTGATGAACTTCAGCATGAGCATGTCTCGACCCAGCAAATATACGGTTAACTGGGGGGAAGGACCGTTGGGTCTTACGATCATTCCTGGTCTGAATGAGGGCGATCTCCCAGTGATCAAGAAGGTCACGGGGACAGGTAACTCGGTTGGTATCGACAAGGCGCAGGTGGGCGATTTTTTGGAGAGTATGAACGGCATCGAGACAGCCACGATGCACTTCGAGAACGTAGTGTCGTACCTGAAGACAGCGCCGAAGCCTGTGTTGCTACGCTTCCGTGCTGCATTGGATGACGATGACTCTAGAGGACCGTCGTCGTACCGCAGTAATGGCACAGCTTTGTCCGCTAAGAGCGACGCTAGCTATACAGCGAGTACGCATTCCAGCTACGACAGTGCGCCAGTGCACATGAGTCCGCCGGAGCCAGCACCCATGCCTGCTCCTACTCCCAGTCACGAGGTTGTGAGGCAAGTATCACGCGAGGCGCCGAGCGACGTGTACAAGGTGGTGTGGGGGTCGGGATCTCTGGGTCTCACTATCGACGCAAAGCCGCATACGGGCGCATTTATCAAGCGCGTCGCTGCTCAGGGAGCCGCAGCACATCTATCTCACGACTGTGTGGGAGACGATGTGACCCACATCAACGACATGGACGTGTCTCGTGTGGCGTTCCAGGATATTGTGGCACATCTAAAGAATGTGCCACGTCCAGTTACGCTCTTCTTCCGACGCAAAGCTGCCCAGTCTCACCATGAGCGACAACACTCGTACTCGTCGAGCTCCGGTGGCGGCTCTCCGACCAAGTACGAAGTTCCTACCCCAAGTCACAGCAGGAAAGCGGCATTAGCTGCTGCAGGCGAAGACAACGGCGTGCAGTTCTACAATTTGGTGTGGCAGGACGGCACGCCGCTGGGGCTTTCGTTGCGTGGAGCTGACAACATGTGCGAGTATCCTTACATTACTCGCGTGACGGGCACTGGGAGTGCGGCGCATTTACCACAGTCTGCGCTGAACGACTGTTTGATTTCTGTGGACGGACGAAGCGTGCATGCACGTGACAAGTCGTTCGAGGAGGTGATGACGCTACTCAAGGTGATGCAGAAGCCCTTGACGCTGAAGTTCCAGGTGCGAAACGTGGGTGGAGCTCCTCAGTCTCGTGCGCCGGCACCTCCTCCGCCGGCACCGGCACCAGTGCAATATCAGCAGCGGGCACCGTCGCCGGCACCGTCGCCGCCTCAGCACCAGCAGCACCAGCAACCGCAGCAGCGAAAGGTGGTAAAGACGCAGGAATCGTACACATGGCGGCAGAATCGAGCTCCTCCTCCGCCGGTACCTGTCCTACAACCGATGTCGCAGTCCTATAACGCGAGCTCGTCGCTCCCCAGTGGGCACAATAGTAATAATCTTAGTAGGAGTGTCAATTCCATGGGTAGCGATCGTGGTCTGGGCGCGGGGGTGACTCCGGGCAACGAGAACAAGTTCAGCAGCATCCAGGCGCCCTTCCTCGTGCAGAACAAGCTCTCGACCGGCCGCCGGCAAAAGATGCTTAAGGGCCTCAAGAAGTAGAGGGATGCCGGCACCTTTAGGCTCTTTTGAAGGACCGTGCAAGTTGTTGACAACGGTGTGAAGAGGGTGAAAGACCAGACGGAGAGGAAGGAGAAGAAGGATCTTACAGGGAAGACTGAAGACATCAGCATGATACAGAGAGAAACAAATGGAGATGGCGAGCAAGAATCACAGCGCAGCATTTTTTAAAGCATTCATCGTCTGGTAGAGGCCAGCTTTTGGTGGTATCTTGCCACCGGGTTTTCTGAAGGATAAGGATATGGGTGGAAAGTGAGTTAACATTGCATTGTGCCTTTGCATGCGCGGGTCTTTGAGTGAATGAATGTCTCTTAGAATGGCCGGCTCAATCGCGGGAAGTAGTGCTGCCATTTCATGTCCAGAACTGACGGCACAACACTGCAAGTGCATGACAGTCAGCTATAGTAGTTATCGTAAACTTTAAGAACTTACCCGTAGCGACGGCGTAGTTCTGTCTGTAGATCCGCAGCAAACTGTGAGGTCAAGAGCGATAAGTGTAGCCTTGAGGTGTGGAGTTTTGATGAATAAGCGCACCCTTTGAGTTGCTGCTGTATGCCGTGCAAATTCTTGTTCAAGTTGCTGCTTCACCTGTTGCCAAGTTCTCACGATCAAAACTAATGCTACGTAGTATAAAGTAGTAGTGGAGGCACTTACGTGTTCGAGTGCTGTCTGACGTTCATGAACCTGTGTGAGATGTTCTTGCAAATGTGCAACCTGACCGCGTGCGAGCTCAAGCTGAGCTTGGAGTGCCTGATTGTCAGCTTCGTGTTGTTGGTTCTTCGCCTCCAATTGTGCGTTCTTGACTGCGCTTTCTCGTGCTGCATCCGAGTAGATTGCTTGCGAGAGTGCAGCCTCCGAGCCAACCAGTTGTCTCTCGTACCGTGCACAAATAGCTTCAAGTTGCTGCACTCTTTGACGACCTACCGTGGCCAGAGCTTGTGTCTCCAGCGTGGAACTTGAGGATGGAGAGGTCGACTCTGGGGCTGGTGATGAAGCACACTGCAAGTCCAGTAATGTCTGGTCTTCTGCGCTGACAGCATCACGATGCTTAAGGTCATCAGATGTCTCGGTGGTGTCTCCGTGCAGCTCTTCCTCTCGCATACACAGTGCTGTAAGAGCTTCGATTAGCCCTAAGAATTGGTTCTGCACGTCGACCACCTGACGACGATATCTCTCGAGTTCCGAGAACACTCGACCCTGTACACATTGAGCTCTTGCTTGTTCACTTTGAAGACGCCGCACTTGTTGCTCACTCTGGCCAACATGAGAGCTCAACTGCACCAAGTGTTCGACGACTTGTGACTTTTTGAGAAGCTTAAAGTAAGTGTCCGAATTCATCGGCGATACGTGCGGGCTTGATGAGAGTGATGCTGGCCGTATAGTACTTGACTCTGTTGCCTTCAGAGATGTATCGGATCCCATTGAGGAAATACAATCAGGGTCGGAGCAATATTTGTACGCACGGGATCGAGATGCCGCATTTGATGTGGAACTCGGAGTAAACGTCCTCTGTTTAGTGGCGTTTTGCGGTACCGGGGGAGGTGTGCTCGAAGCTGATGTATGTGCACGGGGTTTCAAGAGGTTCTTATCGACAGGATGGACAGCAATATTTATCTGCTTGGTCTTAACCTGCTGCTGCGAAAGGTTTGTAACAATCGAAAGAGGTGGACGACTTGCTCGTGCTTGCATCTCCATTGCCGCTGCCAACTTTGCAACTACAGTTCGTAAAAATAACTTTGCAATGGATATTCTTAAGCTTTTTGAGTTCTCAACCCTACCAATCTTCACTTGTGTTGCAGCTTCTTCTTCTTCGCAGCGGTTCCAGCGGCTCCAGTCTCCGCTGGCCTCTTACTCTTAACTCTCTTACGGTAAGGACTCGTATGTTCTTCGTCCTCTAGGACATCAGCCTCTTCGTCTCCCGAACCTTTCTTGGCCTTGGCTGCTAGTCGTCCCACCTTGAGCACATACGCGTCCATGCGGAACTTGCGCTTGAGGCCGGCTTCATTCATATAACGCACTTTGCCGAAGATAGGGCGTTCCTTCCAGCCTTGGTCGTGCTTTCCGAACGTCCAGGCCACACCAGCGTACGAGTTTGCGTCAGGTGCATCCAAGGCGTACTTGTTGTTGAGCACCAACGCCGCATTGAAACCATCTTCAGGGGTACGTGTCCACTCCAGCAACTTCTTACCCCAATACATGCGCATGTAGCCATGCATCTTGCCCGTGACTACAAGCTCGCGCTGTGCAGCGTTCCAAAACCTGTCTCCGGTTTGATAGTTCTCGAGCTGTTCACGTGAGTACAGTTGGTCTCGCTTGTCATCGGCGTGTTCTTGCAACGTGATCTGCGCGTAGCTCGGAAGACAGCACATGGAGTCGTAGTTATCTTGGTTATACACTACCAGGTTCACCGACAATTCCCGACGGACGATGAGTTCCTCAAGGAACGAAGCCAATCCTTCCTTAGCTCGCTTCACACCTTTCAGTTTGTGTGCAGCGAGGACTACACGGACGACGCAAATGTGTCCATAGCGCAGATAAAGACTCAAGTCACTACCAGCGTCCAGACTTGGTTCGTTGCGTTTAGTAGCGTAGCTCACAAGGTTGTCTGCAGTGAGGAACTTCTTGGCACATGCCGAAGCTGCTTTCTCTCCTCCTTTAAAGTGCCAGCCCACAGCTTTCACACTACGGTCAACATCTAACAGCTCCAGTGTACTAGCAACAGCCTCCGAATCCGTCACATCTAGCGGCTTGAGCTGCTCTGGTTCATTGAGGACAGCCAACAGCGACTTCCCTTCCGTGTAGTACGCTGGGTCCAGCGTCATGTATTCTAAAGGAGCGATGTATCGATCCAAGTGCTTCGTGATCTTGGGACGAATCGTCCGTGCCGCGTACTCCTCCTTATCAGTGACTACAGCAGCTGGAACCACAACGTCGCCTTCGATCTGAACGATACCGAAGCTGGAGCTTGCACCAGCGTCGCCTTTATCTTCCACCGACGAAACGAGCTTGTCTAGCGCCACACGCCACGGGCGTAAGTACGGACAATCCGTCACTACCAGCGCAGCTTTACGTGCACAGAACTCCAGTAGTTCGTCGCGGGTAGGACGCTCGTTCTCCTTATGTTGATGATGGAAGACGTCAAGATTCAATCCACGACTGGCAAGTCGCTGGTACGCATCAGTCAGACCTTCAAGCGCGAAGAGCGCATGTCTTTCAGTGGCGAACGCGTGAGCATTGGCGTCTTGAATCGCTTCGGCCTTCCACTCATCGTCCTGGAATGATTGTAGCTTAGGAGTAACTGAGCGATCCGGGAACAGATACACCACATGCAGAGGCAGTTTCAACTCGTTGGCAGCGGCTACGGCGTATTCCAGCGCGTAGTTGTGCTTGGTTCGCACTGACGTCTGCATCCAGTACAGCAGGTAGCCGTCATCAGGCTGAGACGTGGTGCCTTCGTACAGCCATTGGATGCGCTCACGGTGCAGACCACCGGGCAGCTTGAGCTTCTCCAGAGCGCGACGTACGCTCACCATGTTGACAACTCGAGGTGATCTTGAGAATGACAATGGCCGACTCCAGGTCCTGGACTCTAGGATCCGACCGTGTCACAACCGCCGAACAGGACCGTCGAATTTATTTTAAGAGAAAAAATATTTTTTTAACGGAATTGCTATTATCCACATAAATTTCCTGTCATCCTAATCTAAATCAATACCCGCAACCAGGTTCGCAGTTTATCGTCCTGAATGCTGCCAGGCACCCTTTACGTCCACAATAGATGGACAGAATTATACTACCGAATGGCTGGAGTCGTCCCGCTGCGTCTAAAGTTTCTTTTCCTTTCTACCGTGCCATATCTTGAAGCTGACGACCGATCAAATAGCGTTCATTGCGGATCGACTCGCTCAGATTCGACAGCCATCGAGTCACATGCGAGTGCGAGCGCACCAGCACAAACACTGCCCCCACCCAGAAGGCGCACATGGCAAAGGCCGTTTTCTCAAGGTTGGCCTTTTCATACGTAAAGACCAGCAGCACCATGGCAGACAGGAGCCACGGCACCACCAGCATCCCCAGAAGGAACGCGGCGATGGGTTGCAGCACGTTTTCTTGGAAAAACTCCACGTCGAAACACTTGTCGCGGATATTATCGCGACGAAGACGAACACCCTCGTTCTCGTGCACCATCACATTGAACTGGAGTTGACGGTACGCCTTGCGGAAACAAGCAATAAACCCCACAGACTCTGTGGCAGCAACAGCGCCCTCTTCATGTCGTGGCTCCTCTTCTTCAAGCTCATCATCATCTAGTTCGTCCTCGAAGAGCTCGTCCTCATTGTCCACATCCAAGAATCCATCCTCGTCAGCGTCCAGCTCATCAAGAGCAGCTTGTCTCTGGTTACGACGTCGATTGCGCCTCGCTCGGAAGCAGCAAACCAGCCACGCGAGCAGGTTGAACCCTAAGTAGCCCATCAGGAAACTCTCCACCGAGGTCGCGTTCGCACTGGCGACACACGACGCCATCAGCTGACCCAGTAGAAGCGGACACACAAAGGCCCAGCCCACGATACAAGTCACGGCGTTAGCTAACGTCATGTTCCGGACAGAGTAGCCACGTTGGATCAAAGAGGGGTCCACTCGGTCTTCCGGAAGCATCAGGATGTTGAGAGCGTGAATACTGTTCACAACGTACCACACAATTTGGACACCAGCTGCCATCACGAGTGGGTCGTGGCTGATCCCAGACACACGCTCGAATGGACCCATGCAGACCCGACCGATAAACAACGAGCCAAAGACAAAAGTCCCAATCACCACGACACAAACTGCCCACGTGAAGACAGCGAGTCCAGCAAGTCGAAGCCAGAGATGCGACGGTCTCTCTCGGGGGAGCAACGGGTACTCAACTGGCTGTGGATCGTCCAGACCGTCCTCAGGCCACGGCAAGTAGCGGTGGCCATCAACACGTAACTCTTCGGGAGGGATCTGCGCGTGAGGATGAAAGTGAAGAGGAGGAGGAGGCAACACCACAATCTTCGACTTGCGTTGGCCATTTACAACGACCTCCAGCTCTGTTTGTGGCAACAGATACTCCGTCAGTCCCAACCGGTCGCTTGCGAACACAATCCCGACGTGTTGGAACCTCCCGATGTCGTTCTTCGCATGCTCCAAGACGCTCAATACAACGAGGTGAACAACCAGAAGTTCCAGTGGCACTTGAATCTCCGGACTAACGTGTTGGAAACGCAGTGTCAACGGGAAGAACGACGGAACCAGGACGCTCGCGATGCGCACCGGAGCGTGACCGAGAACCAGCAACAGCGCCGCATAGATCACAAGAGACAAGACCATTCGACGAGCGTGCTTCACGCAGCTCTCGCTCAGCAGCGTGCGCAGTAGATCCGGATGGTCTTCTTGCGGCCGAATCACCTTAGCCAGGATGTCTGGGTGGGCCACTTCACGCATTTGCAAGACAGAGACCGTCACGAAGAGCATGAAGGTGATACCCAATACCCAGTGTACCATCAGCGCGCAAATCATGTTCTGCATACAGAACGCAATGCGGTCTTGAGCACTCACCATGAACAAGTGGAGTGTCGCGAAGTCGATACACAGTCCCAGTATAATAGGCAGGATCACCATCTTCAGTAAGAGCAACGTCGACACCTTCACCATGGCCGTGAGGCAGCGTAGAGCCCATAACAGACCGTCCATAAGTGGTCGATGGATGTACGAAGACGCTGTCCTCACCATAAACCTCCACAAGACGATCGTCATGCAAATGGACAGGTAGCCCATTGTGCACGTGCAAATGTCCACCAGTTGCAAGCAGTCGCCGTTTTCCTTGGCTGTTTCAATAGATTGCAGCAAAGTCTTGACGAAAAAGCTCCCAATGGACAATTCTTCGTCCGTAGCAGACTCAATTGGGACCAGTGACGAGGCAATTGGCAACGAGGCAGCAATCCTGGCTCCAGCAGACAGTAAAGTGCTACCGAGAGTGTACGGGATGAATGCGAACAGACCGAGATACGCTCCGTTAAATGCCAGCAGCCACGACACATTACGGAACAAAACCACAAAGTCTCCACGTAGTCCAAGCAGCTCATCCATCGCGATGTTGATCTCCATATGCTCAAAGTCGTCTTCCCACTCGCGTTGGTTCATGTTCGGCGGATCCACGCGGTTGTGAGCACCTCTGGGCGGTGCATTAGCAACATTCCGACGCTCTTCTTCCATCTCCGGTGCGTCACGTAGCGGTCGTCGCTGGCGGAGTTCATCTTGTGGTTGTGGGACGGGATCTGCGTCTTCTACAAGCCCAAACTCGCGGTGTTGGATAAAGGCGTCGGCGAATGGCTCGTCGCGGTTCCGATCGGCCCATTCTTCTTCATCTGACGAGTCCGAGTCAGCGTTGTCGTCCAGGTTCCCTAATCTCCGGGGTCCTTCGAGTATTCTAGGCTCGGCACCTTGCTCGTTCTCTTCAATGTGGTTACCTTCTCCAAACTGTGCGCGTCGCATGTGTTGCCCTACATCATGACGGTGATGATGGTGGTGCGGCACTTCTTCGGCCGCTATCTCTTCCTCGATATGGTCCAAGTGGAATCTCAGAAAGTCTGCAAAGGACATTAACGCTAAGAAGGAGAAGACGATGCACACGATGAGGATCACGCCGGAGAAGATGTCGGTCACGATGTGTGGCGCGTCGAAGCGCTCCGAGAAGTTGACGTTCACCATGGCCGACGCGCGTAGCAGCCACATGCGGTAGAGCCAGCTAGTGCACCATGGCGCCACCGCAAGCCACAGTACCAGCACGAGCACGGCGCGGAGAGCGAAGGGAAACCACTTAAGCAACACGACGCGTAGTCCTGTGCCCAGCAGTTCCGTCCAGGGCAGAACATCCGGCGCGTTGGCGTCGTATAGCGGCGTGAAGGTGAATTCATGGCCGCATAGCTCGCAGAAGCTCTTGCCCGAGTGCTCCAGCCACTGCTCCAGACAGTCCGAGTGTGTGAAGCGGATGCTGCCGCTGCACTTGCACGGCGCGAATAGACGACGGTCAGGTTCAGCCTCGCCGCGACACACGCGACACTCGGCTTCGTCCTCGTCTTCGTCGATGATTTCGCTAGCAGGCGGAGACGGCGGCATGGCCTCTGCATCAGGAATGGGGCGCAGATCCACCATAGCTGTATTGTGTATGTGGAAGTAGAAGATGGAGAGCTGCGAGCCGGGAGGCTGCCGTAGACGGAGGTGAGAGCGCAAAAGCCTGGAAGCGACTACCGGTAACTGTGGAGACAACCTGTTGGCGAAAGAGGGAGTTGTGTCACATACTAAAAACAAGGCTGTCGGCTGATGTAGCCATCTTTGATCGCGCGACCTTCGCGACACAATTTTAAAAGCAATATTCAGGGGAAAATTTGAGTTTCGTAATCGATAAAATCGTAATTCGCCAAATCAAAAACCACCAATTTTTTTATTTAATAATGACAGAGCCGGTAAGTCACACAGAGCCAAGGTATGACACACAGAAATTGTGATAGCACACACAGTATGCGTGGGACACATCAATGTCACATCGCACCACGTGTGCCACAATTACATTGGCCAAAACACACCAAACAAGGGTGTCTACACACCACTGAATAAAAGTGAATCATGACAGTCCGTGAGCCAATCACCGTCCTTGAAATCCGTTTTCTTAAGAGTAAGGATCCTTCTTCATACAGAAAAACAGTGAATTCTGAATCCCCCCTCCTTAACGCACGACGACCAAGTGGACGACTGTCTGCAGCGACATGGCTCGCGAGGATTCCCAGCTACTCATGGAAGACATGAATGTGTACATCATCGTTACGAGCCAGCTAATTCGATGTATGGTGTGTGCACTAACTAAGCCACACAAGATGCGATACCAGCTACTGAGGTGTTCCTCGGAAACATGTAAGGCAGACACACCATACCATAAAATTGCCGACACCTGGCCGACTGTGCCGGCAAGACATGATTGGTCGAAAATGTAAGAAAACTGATTGATTCAAGTGAATAGATTAACACGGAAGGTGTAGGAAACTTGCGCAGTGCAACACTGGTTGTACGCCAAGCGAAGTTCGCTGCGAACAAAGTAAATTAAATAATATATGCAGCATATCATAATTAATGTTGTGCAAAGGCTGCACCTCACAGCCTACTCCATGTAGCGTTGTGTAATATGATGCTAACTTCTCGTCTCTTGAGAGAGCTAGGAGGCGACTACTTCATGCATCCAAGTGGTAGCATTTATTTAACAATGCAACCTTCATTTTTTTTGACATAATGTTTTTTTTTCGTAGTTTGCTTTTCGCAACTATTATCCCAGCTGACAGGCACTGACTGTATTTTAGCTTCAAATCACATGCAAAAACGATAATACAGTACCACACTCGTGAATACTGTTTTCGCCCAGTATTACTAAAAGGACTATTTACAGTTAATAATACATATTGAAGGTGAGGCGAGGAAGGTGGAGAAGCTTGAGTAGAAGGAAGAAAAAAGAGATGTGATTGAATTTTATGAGTCTGTCTTCAGGGAGTTTCCTGGCACCATTGATTTATCTTTCCTGTAGAAGGTGATGTATCGACTTATGCAGGATTGGGTCCAGAACATATTTTGTATGGTAAGACATTTTGTACAATAACTTGTACGCTATGTCACCAATTAGGACACATCATTGACAGCCTCTCTGTGTCCCAAGTTGGGAGCAGTTCTTATCCCAGATGGTGCGGCTAATTTGCATTCAAGACGTTGAGGACTTTGACTAAAATTACTACTTCGAGGATAATCGACTGTTTCTTGCGGTAGTGAGTTGCTAGAAGTATGTCTAGACCTTTCCGAAGGTCGCAAAGTTCTTTACCGTCGTGCAGTTCAAGTATCAGTGAAATAAGCTTGCTTTCTCTTCCGTATCGTTCTCGTTGAGTGCATTAAGTGTTCATTTCCTGATCTTTCAACTTTTGCACAGGTGCAGTTTTCTTCTGATTTGCATGCAAGTATTGAAGGTGTTGATCAAGTGCAATCCTCAAGGGAGCGAGACTTAGTGCGATGCGCGCCTGACGCTATAGTCTGGGCTAGCTCTGAGTGAACTTGTTTCACTCGGTAGCGAATCGTCTCCACTGGTCTCAATAACCTTGGGTTTTGTCATATTGATTTACTGCAATCAATATTTTGCTGCTATGGTTCATGTGATTTGCACAGTACTAATATACTATCTTTTGTATACACAGATGCCTGTCAGTCTTCGCACATCAATTTTGTGCCAACATCAAGAGATGCTGTCGGACCGGTACTCAATGTGCGGTCTCTTATCGATCAGCAACGCTCTTCAAACTAGAGATTTTATCACCCCAGCCATGTGGCGGCCTATTTTGGCTCGGTTGGTAGAGGTGAGCCCAAGTGTGGATCATGGACATCCACGCTACGGTGCCTACACTATATATGCGTTGCAGAAGGGCTTGCAGAAGCGGCGGAAACAGCTGATTTACCTGAACACAAGGTCGGGGTTCAAGAGCAGACCCAAGCGACCTGCCTCCATCGTGCGGAGTCGAAAATCGGCTCTGCTGATTATAGGTAGGCGGCCTGGGCAACGAGCAGGTACATGGCATTGTATCGCTCGTGCCTGGGTTGGTAACAAGTTTGTGTTCATCGATTCCGACACCTATCACTTCTTCCCTAACCGGGAGGAGCTTTTGACAAGTTTCTTTGAGACAGTAGATGGTGTGTACTCAATTGAGGACATTCCTCGTGCTAATCTTAAGATTTAAATAATACGTATTTACTTTTAACAAAACTTGTTGCTGTATAAATTTTACATATCGATTATTATTTTTCTTTTCCTTTTTTTTTCTTATTCTTATTTTTGTATGAGTGTCTTACATAGTGACCCTCTTAGATTTATAAAAAGGGGTTTTGATAGTGCTTTTGTAAAAATGTCTGCTACCATTTCTTTGGTGTTGCAGTACATAATTTCAAATTCTTTTCGCTCTACTTTTTCTTGTACAAAGTGATACCGAATGTCAATGTGCTTGCTTCTGCCATGCAGTTCTGGGTTGTAGGAAAGTTTAATACAACTTTAATTGTCCTCAAATAGGGTAATAGCATGTGAGCTTTCGTGTTCAAGCTCTACTAAAAGAAGCTTTAAGAAAATAACTTCTTGCATGTAGTGACATAGGGCTATGTATTCCGCCTCTGTTGTGGATAGAATTTCGGTGTGGTGCTTCTCGATTGCGA
>NW_003303539.1:150529-154998 GCF_000142945.1 Phytophthora infestans T30-4 | reverse complement strand
CTCTAGATTTTGCTTTCCACCAAGGGTGATGCCAAGATTCGCTTCGTACCGTTTAAGTACTTCAATCCTCTCTAAACGGCATTCCGGTGAGGTTTTCCTGGGCTCACCAGGAATTGACCGACTTCTCGTAGAAAATATGCGAGATCAGGTCTAGTTCCCATCATTAAGTACATGAAGCTACCAACTGCCTCTCTGTACGGGATCGCTTTCATCTCATGTTTTTCTTCTGGCGTTTGGGGGCACATGGCCTCCGTCAGCTTCACACTGGGATCAGCGGGTGTACCAACCGGGTGTGCATCAAGATGAGAGAAGCGATCCAGGACTTTGGTAGCGTACTTCGCTTGGTGGATGAAAATGGTTCGGTCCGTACGGTTGCGTACGATTGACCAGCCTAAGATGTATTGAGCTCTACCGAGATCAGACATTTTGAAGCGCTGCTTGAGAGCGTTCTTTATGTTGTTAATGATATCAAGCGTAGGGGCTATGAGGAGGAGGTCGTCCACATAGACTAGAATGTAGCATGTAGCTCCATCCACAACTCCAATGAAAACGCATTGGTCTTTGATGAGTTTGTGGAATTTCATGGTGAGAAGAAAAGAGCACAGGGTAAGATACCAGATCCGAGGTGCCTGCTTGAGACCATATAGGCTCTTCAAAAACTTGCAGACTAAGTGCTCTTTTCCACGAACAGTAAACCCTTCAGGTTGCAGCATGTAAATTTCCTCATCGAGGTATCCGTTCAGGAAAGCCGTTTTAACATTCATTTGATGGATCTCAAGGTCAAGGAGTGCTGCAATCGTCAGTAAAAGTCGCAGCACTTCCATGCGGATCACTGGAGAGAATATCTCATCGTAGTCAACGCCATACTTTTGCAAAAAACCTTTTATTACCAGGCGGGCTTTATAGCGGTCAATACTGCCGTCTCCATTGTATTTTACAACGAATACCCATCGACACTGTAGGGCCCTTCTCCCTGTCGGTAGTTTTGTGAGGACCCACGTTTTGTTGTCAATCAATGATTTGTATTCACAAATGGCTGCCTTCTCCCAGTGTTGTGCTTCTGGTAGTTTCTGGGATTCTAGGAACGTCTTTGGTTCAGATATGTGTCTGATAGCCAATAGAGCGTAGATATGAGTGAGGTGCTCTTTTCGTTCGTTAATACGAGTGGATCATCAAGTAGCCACGAGTGTTCATCCTCGTTCTGAGCGTTCGTTTTGTGTTTGACTTTCTTCATCTTTACTACTACTTCCGAGGCAAGCGCATTGACGCTGCGTTTTAGTAGTGAGGCTATTAGAGGTAGCAGCGACGGTGATAGCGTCGGTGCGGGGCCATTTTGGTCCGAGATTGCTGGTGTATTGAGGAATTCCAAGTGTGGGAACTCGTCTTCTCTAAACACAACATCCCTGCTGTAGATAACACGGTTTTCTTTCGTATCAAGGAGTCTATATCCCTTTTTGTTTGATGGGAGTCCTAAGTACATGCACTTCTTAGCTCGTGGCTCTAGTTTTGTGCGGTGTATCTCAGGGATGTGAGCGTACGCAGTACACCCAAACACTTTAATGTAGTGCGCGGATGGTTTTTGCTTGAACCATTTCTCGTATGGGGTGGCCTTATCGGTTACCGAGCTGGGAGTAATGTTCAGAAGGTCAGCAACGTGTTTGACGCATTCTCCCCAAAGAGCCTGCGGTAGGTTACCATCAATGAGGAAAGCCCTGGTTCGTTCGAGTAGTGTACGCATGCGCCTCTCTGCAACTCCATTTTGCTGGGGCGTGTACGCATTTGTAAATTGTGCGTGCGTATTGTACTTCTGAAAAATCATTTTTCCAAGTTTCTCATATTCTCGGGCATTGTCGCTTTGAAGATGTCTAACTTCTTCATCGTGTATGTTCTCATTGAACTGGAGTTCGCCTACATCAGCGCGAAAAACGTTTTGTGCTTTCTTGCGAAAATCTTCATAGCATTCGTACAGCTCAGACTTTCGCTTGATGATGTAGATGAACATGTACCGTGAGTAGTCATCTATAAAGGTCAGAAAATATTGACACCCCGAGAGTGTGGGGACGGGTAATGGACCAGCCATATCAGAATGAACTTTTTCAAGAGGGAACTTTGCCCGTTCAACGGTACGTTTATTGAATGGGTTACAATGGGCCTTGGCGTATGTGCAGGAAGAGCAAAAGTAGTCTTTCTTGGAATCAAAGTCCTTCAGGCCCATGTCCATGACAGTGTTGGCTTTAGCCAGATCCTGCATAATGCGAAAGTTAGGATGACCCATTCGTTTATGCCAAAGTATAACATTATCAGGCTTACCTGAAGTGGCCACATGGGCTACCTGACTTGAGGTTGCCGGGCTCGCTTGAAACTGGTAGAGTCGAGTCCCTTCACCAATTTTGGCTTCAAATTTGGTTCGGCTAGCGAAGAACAGAACGCACTTCTTGGCGTTGGGGAAGTTGATTTTGAAATCATCTTCGACGGCTTGGCGCACGAAGAGTAGGTTGAACTTCAGCTGGGGCGCATATAGCACGTTGGCCAAGGATATTCTCGTTCCTTTCCCTTCGTGTCCTTGATGGTCATCTGAACATCACCCAGTTCCTTTTATCGGATTCTGGTGAATGCGCCGACAGGTGATTGGACTTGCCAGCACTTGGATTCAGCTTCTCAAACCACTTCGGATTGGGACGTAAACGTGGGCGAGTGCAGCCTGGAGTTCGAACAGTCCCAACATTGGGTCATGCTCCGCCTTCTTGGGGCGGTGAGGACCTTACAGCTTCTTTTTTCTTTTTGGGAGTTCCAGAGAGTGGAGAGGGGTTAAGGATTCCCATACTTCGTTTTCGGAGTCGGTGTCCTTGCGGCGACCGTGGAATTTATTGTGACTCTTGGATTTTTCAGATGTATTCTTCTGGTTGCCGTTCTGGCTTCTGTTTCGATTGCTGTTCCGCTTGCTCTTGTAGTCATTCCGATTTTGGCTTCGTGACTTGCCGCCGAAACCGTCCTTGTAAGGATGCTGTCGAGCTTGATTGGACGAAGGTTTCAGCTTAAAGTTGGCGGGAAGCACCGTTCCTGCCTTTACCTGACCATTTTGTAGGTGGCGCTGTAGAACATAGCAGTCGACAGTATCGTGGTTGGTGCGCAGGCAGTATGTACAGCTCATCGTTGAGATGAGAGCCTTGCTCTCTTGATAGGGAGCTTGAACCAAGGTTGGTTCAGGTGCTAAAGCCTGTAGGGCCTGCTCGTTTCGGGTTTCCCTCGATTCGGGTGTTCCTTCTTTGAGCGTGTAGCGGTTTTTCGCCAGTTCATGCTGCACCTTGGCCTCGATGTGACGCTTTAGCTCTTCGTAGGGAATGAATTTCCTGCTACCCTTCCAGACCGATAGTTGCTGCTTCCATTTTCCAGGTAGCGCATGGTACAAGTAGAGTGGCTTCTGTTCGTCACTGAGCACTCTGTTTGTGGCTTCGGAGGAAACCTTCCTGGCAGATTCGATGTCAATTATGAACCCCGTAAGGTCTGAACCTTCTTCATACCTCACTGCCATCAGGTATGATAGCACATGATACTGGTCGCCGTGGATGGCAGCACCTTCGTACTTGCTACAGATCGTCTGGAAGATCTCAAACGCAGTAGTCTTGTCCTTGACCATGAAAACATGTTGGTCATCGATGGTCTTGATAAGGAAAGCTTTTGCTTTTGCCTCGTTGAGTCGAAGCTTTTTCGAGCTCAGCCTCTGGCTTTTAGCCTTCAGCTTCTCTGCTCGCTTCAGTTCATCCCGCTTCTGAGCAGTGAATGACTGGATAACGGGGGGGATTCTCCTGCCCCATTTCCACATCGCCGTCGTCTCCGGCTGTGGGTGCATCCGAACTTGCGGAGCTGGCATCAGAGGAGGACTCGCTCGGTGAGGAGCCCACCATTTCGTCGGCCTTGGGAGCACCGGCAGCATCAAGCGCGGCGGTCATGTCGTTCATGTCGGACAGTGCCGGGTTGAGTTCTTCATCGGAGTCGAACTCGTAGTCGGAGTCACCGGTGTAGTCGATACGCTCGACGTAGCCGAGAAGGTTCTTTCCTTCGAGGACGGCAGTGACGCGGGTCTTCCAGATGATGAAGTTCCGGCCATTGAGGCGCGGAAACTCGCGGTCGTCAGCGGTGGAGGCTTGCGTTGGGCTCATAACCTATTGAAGGTGAGGCGAGGAAGGTGGAGGAGCTTGAGTAGAAGGAAGAATAAAGAGATGTGATTGAATTTTATGAGTCTGTCTTCAGAGAGTTTCCTGGCACCATTGATTTATCTTTCCCGTAAAAGGTGATGTATCGACTTATGCAGGATTGGGTCCAGAACATATTTTGAATGGTAAGACATTTTGTACAATAACTTGTACGCTATGTCACCAATTAGGACACATCATTGACACTCTCCAGCAAAAGCTACTCCCCCTCCCACGGTCGAGCTATATCGCTGAAACACCACCATTCGAAGCGAG
>NW_003303539.1:127726-130238 GCF_000142945.1 Phytophthora infestans T30-4 | reverse complement strand
CCCACAACTACTACGGCCGATTCATCCGGAACTTGGCTGTTTATGTGAGCGGTGCTCTACCAACTCACGGAGACGGACTTTGGTCCTGGGGGTGACTGGGCGTCAGCTAAAGCGTCATTCGCCGAGCTAAAAAAACGGGTAGCGGACGCCCCAATTATTCGCCATTTCGACTCGGCGAAAGAAGTCCACATAATGTTGTACGCTTTTGGCTGGGCACTGAGCAGTACTATGATGCAGCCGCACGACAAGCTACACTCAGCTCGCTTCGGCGGGCGCGTGCTCAAGGAGAACGAACTCAGCTATCATCCCGCTGAGAAAGAAGTAGACGCGCTGTTGCAATTACTCAAAGTGTGCTACACTCTCTTGGTAGAGAAGACGCTTCACGTCTACACCCGCTTCTCAACGCTGGAGTGCGTGTTTAAGTCGAAGTCGTTTTACGGCCGCGCAGTCAGTTTCGCAGTGATGCTGTCGCCCTACGATTTGAAGGTAAAGCGAGTACGCGAACGAGATGTAGATTTCGCCCAGCTGCTCCAGGCGTCGATAACACCGTTCAACGGACTCGACGAGTCCCTGAAGCACCTCGCGCCTCCCTCCAAGAGCTTGGCGACAGTTAGATTGGACCCGGAACTGCTGTACGCCCGAATACCAGCCGACTTCGCGGGATGTGTACTTTCCTTCGATGGCTCAGCGAAGACTGCAAAGTATGGCGGGTATGGAAGCTGTTCGTGGATCCTGTGGCGTCTTCCGAATTGAGATATTGGGATCGCTGCGAGTGCGTATCAGCCGTCCACCACCATCAACATCGCTGAGTATACCGGCATGAACAATGGAGTCTTGGCGGCAATTGACCGAGTGATAACAGACTTGATTATCGTGGGTGACTCCCGGCTTGCAATCCAGCAATCCATGGGGGTGATAGCATGCAAGAAGGAGACGCTGCAAGTGGAGTTAGCACGACACAAGGATCTCACGTTTGACGCCTGCCCAGGGACACTAGACCGATTAC
The DNA here is from genome assembly GCF_000142945.1 of Phytophthora infestans T30-4. Classification (NCBI taxonomy): domain Eukaryota; phylum Oomycota; class Peronosporomycetes; order Peronosporales; family Peronosporaceae; genus Phytophthora; species Phytophthora infestans. The sequence continues at coordinate 129,232 of NW_003303539.1, read as the reverse complement.
TAGCCCAGTTCGCTGAGTGTCGGATTAGCGTCCGCTTGACCAAGAGTATTTTTGTCCAACCTAAGGCTCGATTTTCTGTCGCACGAGATTACGCCGAGTGGCATACGCGCCAATACGAAGAAGATAGCCGCGATCGCTGAGCTCCTTCCCGAAATCAAAGAAAGGGATGCAAGTCTTCCTTGGCGCACTTAACTACTACGGCCGATTCATCCGGACCTTGGCTGTTTATGGAGCGGTGCTCTACCAACTCAAGGAGACGGACTTTGGTCCTGGGGGTGACTGGGCGTCAGCTAAAGCGTCATTCGCCGAGCTAAAAAAACGGGTAGCGGACGCCCCAATTATTCGCCATTTCGACTCGGCAAAAGAAGTCCATATAATGTTGTACGCTTTTGGCTGGGCACTGAGCAGTACTATGATGCAGCCGCACGACGACAAGCTACACGCAGCTCGCTTCAGCGGGCGCGTGCTCAAGGAGAACGAACTCAGCTATCATCCCGCTGAGAAAGAAGTAGACGCGCTGTTGCAATTACTCAAAGTGTGCTACACTCTCTTGGTAGAGAAGACGCTTCACGTCGACACCCGCTTCTCAACGCTGGAGTGCGTGTTTAAGTCGAAGTCGTTTTACGGCCGCGCAGTCAGTTTCGCAGTGATGCTGTCGCCCTACGATTTGAAGGTAAAGCGAGTACGCGAACGAGATGTAGATTTCGCCCAGTTGCTCCAGGCGTCGATAACACCGTTCAACGGACTCGACGAGTCCCTGAAGCACCTCGCACCTCCCTCCAAGAGCTTGGCGACAGTTAGATTGGACCCGGAACTGCTGTACGCCCGAATACCAGCCGACTTCGCGGGATTTGTACTTTCCTTCGATGGCTCAGCGAAGACTGCAAAGTATGGCGGGTATGGAAGCTGTTCGTGGATCCTGTGGCGTCTTCCGAATTGGGATATTGGGATCGCTGCGAGTGCGTATCAGCCGTCCACCACCATCAACATCGCTGAGTATACCGGCATGAACAATGGAGTCTTGGCGGCAATTGACCGAGTGATAACAGACTTGATTATCGTGGGTGACTCCCGGCTTGCAATCCAGCAATCCATGGGGGTGATAGCATGCAAGAAGGAGACGCTGCAAGTGGAGTTAGCACGACACAAGGATCTCACGTTTGACGCCTGCCCGGGGACACTAGACCGATTACTAGCCCAGTTCGCTGAGTGTCGGATTAGCGTCCGCTTGACCAGAGTATTTTTGTCCAACCTAGGCCTCGATTTTCTGTCGCACGAGATACGCCAGAGGGGCTACGCGCGCCATTACAAAAAAAGAAAGCCGCAACCCGCTGACCTCCTCCCCAAATCCAAAAAAGGGAAGGAAAGCCTCCCTGGTGCGCATGTAACTATTAGAACCGAATCAGCCGTAAACTGGCTTGTTAAGGAAGGGGCCCCGCCCTATCCCGGAAACGAACTTTGACCTTGGGATGGGCTGGGTGACGACTAAACGGTCATCCGCCGAGG
>NW_003303539.1:122514-126194 GCF_000142945.1 Phytophthora infestans T30-4 | reverse complement strand
CTGGAGTGCGTGTTTAAGTCGAAGTCGTTTTACGGCCGCGCAGTCAGTTTCCGCAGTGATGCTGTCGCCCTACGATTTGAAGGTAAAGCGAGTACGCGAACGAGATGTAGATTTCGCCCAGTTGCTCCAGGCGTCGATAACACCGTTCAACGGACTCGACGAGTCCCTGAAGCACCTCGCACCTCCCTCCAAGAGCTTGGCGACAGTTAGATTGGACCCGGAACTGCTGTACGCCCGAATACCAGCCGACTTCGCGGGATTTGTACTTTCCTTCGATGGCTCAGCGAAGACTGCAAAGTATGGCGGGTATGGAAGCTGTTCGTGGATCCTGTGGCGTCTTCCGAATTGGGATATTGGGATCGCTGCGAGTGCGTATCAGCCGTCCACCACCATCAACATCGCTGAGTATACCGGCATGAACAATGGAGTCTTGGCGGCAATTGACCGAGTGATAACAGACTTGATTATCGTGGGTGACTCCCGGCTTGCAATCCAGCAATCCATGGGGGTGATAGCATGCAAGAAGGAGACGCTGCAAGTGGAGTTAGCACGACACAAGGATCTCACGTTTGACGCCTGCCCGGGGACACTAGACCGATTACTAGCCCAGTTCGCTGAGTGTCGGATTAGCGTCCGCTTGACCAAGAGTATTTTTGTCCAACCTAAGGCTCGATTTTCTGTCGCACGAGATTACGCCGAGTGGCATACGCGCCAATACGAAGAAGATAGCCGCGATCGCTGAGCTCCTTCCCGAAATCAAAGAAAGGGATGCAAGTCTTCCTTGGCGCACTTAACTACTACGGCCGATTCATCCGGAACTTGGCTGTTTATGGAGCGGTGCTCTACCAACTCACGGAGACGGACTTTGGTCCTGGGGGTGACTGGGCGTCAGCTAAAGCGTCATTCGCCGAGCTAAAAAAACGGGTAGCGGACGCCCCAATTATTCGCCATTTCGACTCGGCAAAAGAAGTCCATATAATGCTGTACGCTTTTGGCTGGGCACTGAGCAGTACTATGATGCAGCCGCACGACAAGATACACTCAGCTCGCTTCGGCGGGCGCGTGCTCAAGGAGAACGAACTCAGCTATCATCCCGCTGAGAAAGAAGTAGACGCGCTGTTGCAATTACTCAAAGTGTGCTACACTCTCTTGGTAGAGAAGACGCTTCACGTCTACACCCGCTTCTCAACGCTGGAGTGCGTGTTTAAGTCGAAGTCGTTTTACGGCCGCGCAGTCAGTTTCGCAGTGATGCTGCCGCCCTACGATTTGAAGGTAAAGCGAGTACGCGAACGAGATGTAGATTTCGCCCAGTTGCTCCAGGCGTCGATAACACCGTTCAACGGACTCGACGAGTCCCTGAAGCACCTCGCGCCTCCCTCCAAGAGCTTGGCGACACTTAGATTGGACCCGGAACTGCTGTACGCCCAAATACCAGCCGACTTCGCGGGATTTGTACTTTCCTTCGATGGCTCAGCGAAGACTGCAAAGTATGGCGGGTATGGAAGCTGTTCGTGGATCCTGTGGCGTCTTCCGAATTGGGATATTGGGATCGCTGCGAGTGCGTATCAGCCGTCCACCACCATCAACATCGCTGAGTATACCGGCATGAGCAATGGAGTCTTGGCGGCAATTGACCGAGTGATAACAGACTTGATTATCGTGGGTGACTCCCGGCTTGCAATCCAGCAATCCATGGGGGTGATAGCATGCAAGAAGGAGACGCTGCAAGTGGAGTTAGCACGACACAAGGATCTCACGTTTGACGCCTGCCCGGGGACACTAGACCGATTACTAGCCCAGTTCGCTGAGTGTCGGATTACGTCCGCTTTACCAAGAGTATTTTTGTCCAACCTAAGGCTCGATTTTCTGTCGCACGAGATTACGCCGAGTGGCATACGCGCCAATACGAAGAAGATAGCCGCGATCGCTGAGCTCCTTCCCGAAATCAAAGAAAGGGATGCAAGTCTTCCTTGGCGCACTTAACTACTACGGCCGATTCATCCGGAACTTGGCTGTTTATGGAGCGGTGCTCTACCAACTCACGGAGACGGACTTTGGTCCTGGGGGTGACTGGGCGTCAGCTAAATCGTCATTCGCCGAGCTAAAAAAACGGGTAGCGGACGCCCCAATTATTCGCCATTTCGACTCGACAAAAGAAGTCCATATAATGTTGTACGCTTTTGGCTGGGCACTGAGCAGTACTATGATGCAGCCGCACGACGACAAGCTACACGCAGCTCGCTTCAGCGGGCGCGTGCTCAAGGAGAACGAACTCAGCTATCATCCCGCTGAGAAAGAAGTAGACGCGCTGTTGCAATTACTCAAAGTGTGCTACACTCTCTTGGTAGAGAAGACGCTTCACGTCTACACCCGCTTCTCAACGCTGGAGTGCGTGTTTAAGTCGAAGTCGTTTTACGGCCGCGCAGTCAGTTTCGCAGTGATGCTGTCGCCCTACGATTTGAAGGTAAAGCGAGTACGCGAACGAGATGTAGATTTCGCCCAGTTGCTCCAGGCGTCGATAACACCGTTCAACGGACTCGACGAGTCCCTGAAGCACCTCGCACCTCCCTCCAAGAGCTTGGCGACACTTAGATTGGACCCGGAACTGCTGTACGCCCGAATACCAGCCGACTTCGCGGGATTTGTACTTTCATTCGATGGCTCAGCGAAGACTGCAAAGTATGGCGGGCATGGAAGCTGTTCGTGGATCCTGTGGCGTCTTCCGAATTGGGATATTGGGATCGCTGCGAGTGCGTATCAGCCGTCCACCACCATCAACATCGCTGAGTATACCGGCATGAACAATGGAGTCTTGGCGGCAATTGACCGAGTGATAACAGACTTGATTATCGTGGGTGACTCCCGGCTTGCAATCCAGCAATCCATGGGGGTGATAGCATGCAAGAAGGAGACGCTGCAAGTGGAGTTAGCACGACACAAGGATCTCACGTTTGACGCCTGCCCGGGGACACTAGACCGATTACTAGCCCAGTTCGCTGAGTGTCGGATTAGCGTCCGCTTTACCAAGAGTATTTTTGTCCAACCTAAGGCTCGATTTTCTGTCGCACGAGATTACGCCGAGTGGCATACGCGCCAATACGAAGAAGATAGCCGCGATCGCTGAGCTCCTTCCCGAAATCAAAGAAAGGGATGCAAGTCTTCCTTGGCGCACTTAACTATTACGGCCGATTCATCCGGAACTTGGCTGTTTATGGAGCGGTGCTCTACCAACTCACGGAGACGGACTTTGGTCCTGGGGGTGACTGGGCGTCAGCTAAAGCGTCATTCGCCGAGCTAAAAATACGGGTAGCGGGGGGCCCAATTATTTCCGATTTCCAATCGGCGAAAGAAGTCCACATAAAGTTGTACGCTTTTGGGTTGGGGCCCTGAGCAGTAATATAATGGAGCCGCACGAAAAAAAAAAATTCACCCACCTTTCTTTCGGGGGGGGGCGTGCTGAAAGGAAAAAAAACCCTTACAACCCTCGCCGGAGAAAGAGAAAAAAGACCCGGGGGTGAGAATTAAAACAAAGGGGGGGAACACTTCTCGTGGAAAAGAGAAAAGCTTTCACGTCACCCCCCCTCTCTCACCACGGGGGGGGGGGGGTGGTTTAAGAAAGAGGGTGTTTTACGGCCGCCGCAGCCTTTTTCCGCAGAGGGTGCCTGCGCCCCCCCACATAT
>NW_003303539.1:82670-99168 GCF_000142945.1 Phytophthora infestans T30-4 | reverse complement strand
GATCCCAAATGTGGCGCGAACGATCTGCAGTCAGTCTCATGGATCTCCATGGCGGTGGGTGGCGTGCTTGGGTCGTTCCTATCCGGTCCAGCGACACACAACCTGGGAGTGCGTGGCGTGTTCTGCTTTGCGGCGATTGGACCGCTTACGATTCTGATCTTCTCTACACTCATGCATGAAGCGAAGACAACAGTGAGCAAGCGCCACTGGAAAACCTCAGCTAAGAGACAGTTGCGGCAACTAAAGGGGGCAATTGGCACACCCGTGATTTGGATGTGTGCGCTCTGGGTGTTCCTGTCCGGTGCTATCAGTCCTGGGTACTCACAAGTCTTCTTTTACTTCTCGACGGACGTGTTGCAGTTTACGCCCGAGTTTTTGGGGACAGTATCGGCTTTTGGGTTTATTTTCCTCATGGTGGGTACCATGCTGTACAACGCGTGCTTCAAGGACATGTCATTCCGTCGCATCTTCTTCATCGCTCAGCTCAGTTTGGCTGTTGTGTCGCTGCTGGACGTCGTATTGGTCACGCGTAATAACCTGGACGTGGGTATCCCGGACAAGGCGTTTGTTCTGGGCGATGCAGTGATTGCAGACGTCATCAGCCGCCTCAAGACGATGCCAGTGATGGTTCTCTGTGCCAAGCTCTGCCCTAAGGGTATTGAAGGCACGCTGTTCGCACTATTGATGTCCATTTCCAACTTTTCTCGCAGTGTGAGCGAATTTTGGGGAGCTCTCGTGTGTACTTGGTTAGGCATCGCCAAGGACGAGTACGACATGTTGTGGCTCGCTATCATTCTTCGCAGCGTGCTCAAGGTGGTTCCCATCTTCTTCCTCTTCCTCATCCCAGCGACGGATCCTCAGGAAATTGTGGACGAACTGGACTTCAGCTCCCCTGCCCATGGTGATGCAGGTAAAGATGAAGCGGGTGATGACGATCACGCTGGTACGATTCGTGAAGACCACACAGTCAATGACTGCTCGCCAACTGAAGAGGAAGAGCTGAAAGGCACGGTAAATGCTGTTGTTTGATAAATGTTTATACTATTATAGTTCTACAAGTCTGATTATGGGGAACGAGGCTACAGGTAGAGGAGGATTGGGTCTGACAACTCGACCATCGTACAATATGAAGGTATCCATAGGTTCTCTATTATATCTCGACACGTCGACATCGACAGGCGAAGATTCTTGCAGCTTTTCACTTATGCGTTCGTAATCTCGTCATCGGACAACTCGGAGAACGAGATGATCATGGCTGTGATGTTGTCCATGCTGCGCTTTAAAAGTGCAGCCTCCACGAGGGCATTCGCAGCGAACTGCAGCGCCTCTTTAGTCACATCTTCCGAGCTCGTAGGCTCCTCTGACCAGTGGAACTCAGCCACCTTGGCACGCACAATCTTGGCAGCATCATCGTCGCTCAAGCGGTCCCATAGGCCGTCACTGGCAAACACGAGATACTCACCAGCCGCTTCCACATTGAGAACACGAACGTCCGGAACCACCGACACTAAAGGAGCTGAGCAAGATGCCGGCAGGTTCACCTTGAGTGGATGATCCCCCAGCGATCGACTGATGGCCAAGCGCAGTGGAATCTGGTCGTGTGCTACGCGCCAGCATCCAGAGAAGATGACCTTCCCTCCTGCGTCTTGAACACATTCCGTTTCCTCCTTGAGGTCGGGTTTGTGATCCACCGAGAGACGCACAGCACTTGGCACATCTTCCTCCTCTTCCTCGTCACTGCTGTCGTCTGCCTGGGCCAGAACAGCTCGCGAGTCGCCAAGGTTCGCAACAAAGAGCTTACCGCCCACTAAAAGCCCCAGTAGCACTGTCGAGCCATCTCGTTTGTTCAAAATGACGGTGCGCTGCAGAATCTCGGCGTCTACAGTCGCAAACGCGTCCACCAACAGTTCGCGGACTTTCTCCACGTCGTCTTCGGTCAATTCCGAGTGCTGTGCGCGACGACTGATCTCTATCAGGTCTTCACTCTCGCCTAGCATGTCTCTAAACCGACGACGCGCATACTCGGACGCATACGCTCCGTTGTGGCCGTCGTATACTGCCAACAAGCTGGGCGACCAGTCGGCGTCCTCCTCATCCTCCAGCAGACGCTCTACTACCGAGTAGCGATCTTCCATGTACGGACGCGCGCCTTGTGCAAGCGATACTCCGACCTGGACGCGCATCTTGGCAGCCTCTCGTATCCTATTCTTGTACCTGTACTTTGGGTGGCAGATGGTCGTGAACTCGGCGCAACGTGGGGCTTTGGTCTCGTCCTCATGGAAGCGCTTGAGAGCATTCTCAATCACGTCCACTTTGCGTCGCTTGCGTTCTCTATTTTTCGATATGAAGCGTTTGATTGTCGGTGTGGAAGGCTTCACCTCGCTCTCTTCAGGCAGTGGCTGGGACGGCTGCGAGTCCTCCAGCTCATCCGGACTGGTCTCGGGTCCTTCACTGTCTAACGATCCTGCTGTGATCAGCACAGCTAATTACGTTAGCATTGCATTCGAATAGCAACCAACACGCAGCGAAGCTTACCGGACGTGGTGGGCGACAGCGACTGCCGTTTGCGCTTAGCAGCGGTCGGTGACGTTGCCATAGTCTCCGATCCGGCCTCTGCTTCTTGTGGCGTCGCGGGGATCGTCTCTTCTGCCACGATCTGCTCGAGCGCGCGGATGCCGGCACGTTGCAACAAGCGTGGCGTATGCGGCGACTTGCAGTTGTCGGGTGGCGTGGCCGAGCACATTTCAAGCCCCACCATGCCGTTAACGGGCGAGGCCACCAAAACGTCGGCAGGAGCCATCGATGTGGATTTGCGAATGAGACGAAGAGAGATGGAGAGGTAGATGAAACGACCCAAAGTCGGACGTTGCTGCTCGCGAGGATGTAGCAGTCGATGTCGCGCTCTCGTACTCACTTGCCAGCTTTTGGTCTACGCTGTACGGCGCCAAATGGGAAGTGACCTTGGTGCAAACTCCCGCGCTTTCCAACGAAACCGACAGTTGCACCGCGTCGTAATTGGCCAGGTCATGATGGTTTAAACCTAATCCGTGGCGAGTCACTTACATCCTTTGTAATCGTATACGTCTCTTATAAGGATAAAACCATTTATTTAATTAAAGTATTAAAGTACCCTCAGACATTATGATCTTGTTGAAAGTGTTGAGTACCACAAATTCCCCCTTTTTTGAAAGACATGCCGTTAAATAGTGTCGTCTTCTGCATATGCATTTGCGTGGTATTACTGCTTGAGGTTGATGCGAAGGCGGCACATGCGAGGCGTTGGCGCGCGCCGACGCGGATGCCGTCTATTGGATGCAGCAGTACAACATTTGTGTCCAGGGTATACGCAACTGGGCTTAGTGCATGTACAATTAGTACGGACGCTGTAGATGTAATCTACTCCACGTGCTACTGTTCAACGACCATAGACGATGAGTGCTGAGAGTGACACAGGGAGCCGGAGATACGGAGATCGGCGACTCCGAGTGTTATACAGGCCCAGTATAGAAAAAGTTGGTTAAGAGACAGTGTACGTAGTCCCCAAGTGTCCGCAGTCCTTCGAGTGGGACGACCACATTTCCCCAAGAACTTCACGATCCGCGTGCCCGTGCGTGCGAACAGATTGCCAAGTACCCGCCGTTCCGCATCCAGGTTGCGCCGGAGCTGGAAGATGTCAGAGCCAGGAGGATGCTGCCTTCACTGCGCTTTGTGATGCTCGACATGGAGGCACGACTGCTGGCGCAAAACGCGTGGGTGGACAAACCCAGTCCCAACGACGCCGCCGCGATGCTGGAGACAGTAACAGGAAAGCAATTCGGCCCGCCCCGTCTCAAAGCGAGGGGAAGTCCACCACATTAAACTCGCATACTTCTCGACCAAAAAAGTGAGGGGGGGAAGATGACGGAGAAGACATAAGCAATGTGTCTTACACTGAATGTCCAATTGTCGCAACCGTTCAAAGCCCTAAAGCGATGAACGTCCCCGTCTTGACCACAGCCATCGTGGGTGTCTGGGCGAGCACGGCGTGGAGTCTCTGTCCCATGTGGTAACCCGCCTCGACGAGTACTTAAACACGTTCTCGTATCACTGGAACGTGGCTAGGGCCTGCGACGCCGGACTCTCGCGACGAGGTCTTGAGTATCTTGCTGCACGAGATCCAAACTGGGGAGATGGCCGTGATGCTGCCTACGTCGCAGTGAAGAACAACTACCCTCACGTGCTGCAATGGCTGAGCGAGCGCTATCCTGATCGCACGTCGTGGGGTAGTCTACAAGCTCGCTGCTTCATTAACACAGCGGCAAGACGTGGTCATTTTGCAATTCTCAAGTGGCTTCATACTAATTGCAAGGAAGGGTGCTGCGACGGAAGTGACGTGGCAGAGCTACTTGAGCACAAGCTGAAGCTGGATAGACAATGCAAGTCATCGAGCAATTATCGTCAATCATCTTGGAGTAGTCCTTTCACATCAGACACGCTTTTTAATGGGATCTTTCAGTTGAAAACTTTTTCAGCGAGGAATGGAAGTCTACCCCGTGTTGACATCGGTGTTGGCTGTTTGCCGCGAGTGTTTGCCCTCATGTGAGCTAGAATCTCGAGTTCCGATCGAGAGACGTGTTGATGGTTATCTAGATACCCTTTCCTCTCGCTACAAAGTTCGGAAAGCTTGTAGATTGGGACTTCCGAGGTGGGCATTGGAGTATCTCGGTGCGCGATATCCCAACTGGGATAACGGCGACGACATTGCAGAGCACGCTACCATTCACGACTATATTCACGTCCTACAGTGGATCGGCGAGTGTTTTTCTGAACGCACCTCATGGATGACAGCGGAGGGTGGTTCGCTCATGGATATCGCTGCAGAGCTAGGTCATCTCTCGATCTTGCAATGGCTCCATGTAAACCGTAGCGAAGGGTGCACCACGGAAGCTATGGACAATGCGGCCGCAGTGGGGAACCTCGAGATTGTTAAGTGGCTTCATCTGAATCGAGGCGAAGGCTGCACCAAGCAGGCCATGAATGATGCTGCAGCTAATGGGCACCTTGCAGTGGTCGAGTGGCTTCATGAACATCGTGGCGAGGGGTGTGATAAGTCAGCTGTAAGCAATGCCGCAGCCAAAGGACATCTTGCAGTCGTGCGTTTTCTTCTTGAGAATCGCCGGGAGGGCTCAACGGGGGATGCTATGTGCCAGGCAGCAGCAAGTGGCCATCTCGAAATGGTGCAGTGGCTGTATGTGAATCGCGGTGACAGTCATGTGGGGGCTGCCTTACGGTGCGCCGCTGAACATGGACACGCAACGGTCGTTGAATGGCTGTACTGGATTGTGTGTGACGAACGCCGAGGGGCTTCCATCATTCGGGACGCTGCCGAAATCGCCTTGAAAGCTGGTCGTAAAAGAGTGGCCAAGCTACTCGAACGGAAGTTAAAACACCCTCGGGACGCCAAGGCAACACAGCTGAAGAAGAAGGCCAAGCGCCGACGTCGTCGCCATTAAAGGGGCTATCGCCTCTTACGGCTTGAGCAATCTGTTTGTTAAGTACGGCCTCTAAATGCAAAACTTCTTACTGATAGAACGTACTCTTTTAATCCTAGCACTTAAACTTCCTTTTCTCTTACATTTCTGTACGTGATTGTCAGCTTATAGCCAAAGTTTGGGGCAGGGGTTGGTAGTATATTCAAAAGTAGTAAGCTTGGGTAATACTACTACCACTTTTTTCGGTAGTATTACTATTATTACGGCGGTGTACGGTACTATGGATATTAGTAATACTCTCTCCACGCAGTACGATATTAGCCTTAGAGTACTATTTTCAGGTACCCAGATCTAGCAATTTAAAATCGTGTGGCTTCCCTGCACCACTCGCAATTTGTTTCACCAGCACACGTGAACGCGAGCTATCGGACAACGGAAAATGGGGTGCGTGGTAGCGGGCTGCCAGGAAGGTGACGAGCTAAGGACGGAGCCGTGTACTGTGTGCGGAAAACTCGTCCATCACATGTGCGCTATTGGTTTTATGAAGGGGCTGACTCCGCGCTGAATGAGAGGTAGCTGTGCCTTATTTATTGTCACGGCACGCTAATGAGCACGAATTTACTTCCAATACAGCTTCTGTAGTAAATCCTGCGTGCAAGTCGTGCGTACAACCGTGGCTACAAATGCCCCTCCCAAATCGTCCACTGCGAGGCGAATGGGTTCATCTGTCCAGCCCACCAACATTTGGGTTGGGTTAGACTCTGGCTTCGTATCCTCGCCGGAAATACCCGATGATACAGCGGTTCATCGCGCAGGAAAGCGACGGAAAGCTACAAATACTGCTGCTATCACGACTACTTTGAGTGGAAAGATGAAGGTCGCTCCAGTGAAGTCCGGAAAGAAGCGTCGGGGGGTGCCTCTCTCGTCGCAGCTTGCACCTCCAGTGTCGGAGCTTGGCGTGCCACTCTCTGTTACCCATGTACGAAAGGAAGGTGCATTGGATGATGTTTGGGATCTGATTCATACACTGAATACTCCATACAAGAAGCAGAACCTTAGGAAGCTGTCGAGAGGCCTGTATCGGAATATTTTTGTGCTGTGCTGCCTACAAATCAAAGCTCGAACCAAGACGAACAAATACAGTTGGGAGGATGCCCTTCGAAATACTAAGAACACAAGCAACGCGAAGGATCAAATCAAATCGAAGCATGCTGATCACCCATTGGCAATTCTGGCGGAGACGAGAGCTACTGAAAGATCGAAGACGGACGTCGAGGCCGCAGAGGCTGATGCCTAGGCCGTATTGGACCTGACACGAGATCCGGAGAGTGCTGCTACTACTCAGGCTGCGACAGGTAGTGCTTCTACTGAAGATGGTGACGTTGTAACCCCCCCCTATTAAAAGGTTCTTCTGCGCGGACGAGAAGACAGTGAACGTCTTGATTTCCAAGTTCCTACTTTGAAAGTATTTACCATGCACAATCTGCGCGTCTGAGACTTTCAAAGACGTCATCCTCCTTCCGAGTATTGGATCGAGACAAACATGATCGACTTATCATCGGGCAATTCCAGTTATTTTGTGACTTGGTGGGGACATTACTGTCTACTGAGTTTGAGAATGCACGTCGGCTGAAGTTTCTCAATTTGTTGCACAACATTTGGACCAGCTGTGGGGAAGGCGAACATCGTTGGTGCATCTGTCGCTTTCATCGACAGTTCAGGGAGATTTCGGTTCATTGCAGTTCTCGCCCGTGTTAAGAATGACGGCCACGCCGCTGCTGGCGTCGCAAACGTTATTGAAAGCGCTCTCAAAACAAGGTACAACATCGACCTTCGCAGTATGACTTGATTCACAATGTTAGATACTACTTTTTCTGCAAAAAATGTGGCAGACTATATTGATACGGAACAGAAGAGCTGTTCCATGCATCCGCTCAACCTGTGTATTGGCTATGCCATTGGGCTTAAGGATAATAATCAGGCGGTAGCTATGTGGAATGATTCGACGAGCTCGTGGGATAAAGTAGTAACGACGGTAACTCCGGGGGTAGCTCTAGACGAGGGTGGCAACGTGATTAAAACAACTCCGTAATCTGAACAATCATTTCAGATCGCCTAAATAGCGTGAGGCACTGAAGAGCATCCAAGCGGCCCTTTTACTTCCTGAACTTGAACCTGGATGTCCGAGCTGCCTACACTTGCAAACTGATTCGGAGATCAATAGTCAACTACTCGGCATTTGAAGCTTACTTTTACTCGATCAAAGACTCAAGCAGCGTGCGGACAGCCCTGAGTGCACAGGACTGGATGCTCGCAGTTGAAATGGAGGCGGTTAGTCACTGTATAGCCAATCTTGCGCTGGTGGAAGCTCAGAGTGAAAACCTAGTATCGTCTTACATGGTCGTGTTCTGGCGACTTGCCGAGAACAAACACAAGTTCTTCAAATTCGAGGTAATGGCTGTAGAGGCTCCAAAAGCTACAGATGCAAATGAATCCAGCCACCGTCGCGTTGCGAGGACACTAGATCAAGTTTCTGATGATGGCAAGACATGCCTCAGAAGACCGTTACTTCAGTTGCAGGCGCGCTTCTTTAAGGTGACAAAGGAGGTTATGGGCTGCAATTTACTTGACCCTCGAATCAAGTCTAGCGCCAAAAAATGCTGCTGTAGGAAATATTCCTCGCAAGGAGGAGAAGGCCAAATACAAGAACAAAATTGAATTCCTGCGCGCAGATCATCGAACGGTATTTGCTCGAATGGTCAAAGAGGAGAAGATCTCTTTACCTCAACAGTCGTCGCAAAGTAGCTTACTTAGTCAGGATTCAGCATCGCCGTTTTCATCACCAGTTTCAGCGGGCTGGGACAACGAAGATGAACTTCTACTGGGGGCACCTATCCGGGCCACAAATACAAGAGAAGAGGTGAAGGAGACTGAGATCAACGCACGAGCCGATGCCGTGATTATAGAATGGCTGGATTTGGAACCGGAATGGCTGAAGATCGTGCAGCACCAGAATCCTGACATCACGAAGGAGGGGTTGTCGAAGTAGATGTCGATTTACTCGCAAACGGCTCGTGCTGAGCGCTACTGGATTTGTTCAGGCACATTGACGTCTTGAAGTGGTTCCGTGACGAAGGCGAGCTGCAGTTCCCTCGATCGCTTTTCTCGCCTGCATACATCTTGGCAAAATCGCTTCGTCAGCGTTCCAAGAGCGGGTATTTTCGACGGGAGGGATAGTCATGGGGCCCCTGAGAACCAGTACAGACAGTAGACGAGCGGATAGGCACCTTCTGCTGTGGCACAACAGGGTTGAGCTCGTAAGATTTAAGCACAACACATGCAAAGCGGCCGCGTTGAAACGCGAATGAGACAAAAGGAGCAATCTGAGTATTAAACCAATAGTACTAATATTACTACCGCCTTGCTAAATCGATTCTAGTTTCAGTATTTCTCTCTCGACGAAGGCCCAATAGTAGCGGAAATACTACTACCTTTTTGGTACTACTAAGCCCTGGTTATTAGTGATAACTTATCATCAGTCAATTAACATCCGTCAACAGTGAGGGTCAAAACCGTGCAAAAACGTAAAGCTGAAACTACAGGTATTCAAATCAAACCTTCTGGCGAGGTTCTCCACCAATCATAGCTAGCTTTCACTGGGAATCCTTCCCAGACACTCATAGTTTCTCTGCAGCGCTCAGACTACCAGCATTCAACACCTACCTAATATCATACGCATAAACCTTATAGCGCCTTTTAAAACCGATAATCACTCACAGTATCACTTTAATCACTCAAAATTTAATCGGTGGTAGCTACACGTTTACAACCCATACATTAGCATTCGATCTCTTAAAGAGCTCACACAAAAACCTCGTCCTCCGTTAGAACCGCACACTTTTCGCCCCAAAACGCTAACAATGTCCCCTGCTCTTTCCTGGTCTGAGCACGTCATCGCTCTTATAGAGGAGGACGCTGTCCTTCTCTTAGAGACGTCTGGGCGGGAATGACTACCCGTATGACCTGCGCAATATGGTACGCGAATCGGCTTTTACGGGTCACGAACAAGAGTTCGATGCTTTCATCTTTACGTGAAGGAGCGACACGAAAGGGAGACCTTATCTAGGCAAAGGTTCCGATGTGGACCCTTTTCTCTTCGGAGTCACGACGAAAGCGCTACTCCGTAAGGCGGACCGTGAACCAGCAACTTTTGTGTTGCACATTGATGCAACATTTATGTTAGCTCAAGTCGACTACCTCGTATTTGTCGTGGGCATCTCCGATCAGGCTAGAGGGTTTCACCTTCTTGTGATATTTATTTATTCGCAACGAAAAGAGATGCACTTCATGGACGCGCTACTGGCGCTTCAAAAAGTGTACACATGCGTCACCGGAAAGTAGTTGGTGGTCTGATACGCGATGGGGGACGCGGACGACGCTCAGTACAACGCGGTGCAACGAGTACTGGGTGTTGATAGCAATCTGACTATTCTAATGTGTTTCTACCACGTTGCCGCCAAGGTCTACGAGAAGCCAAAGGGGCTTCAACCTGCACTCTACGCTGCCGTGGCAAACGACCTCAATGGCTTACACTATGCAACAACCGAAGCTGAGTTCATCATCACCCAAGCGCGCGTGCTGGACAATTGGTCCTTACATCCAGGGCCTGCTTCCTTCAAAACGTACTTCACTAAAGTTTGGCTTTCAAGCTGTGTCTGCCGATGGCAGATATTTCACCCGCCATCCGCGTTAACAACGACGAACAATCCCGTCGAGAGCTTCAACGGTGCTATAAAACGCAATTACACACTGCGATCTCGGATGAAAATGGGCGCGTTAATGTGCCAGTTGATGACATGCTGCGTAAATGAAAGCACATCATCCAAAACGTTTGCCGTAGAACCGACCCCAACCGTCACGCTGGTCCGCCGCGCAAGCGAGATGAGGAGAGCAGGGTTGCTCTTCGAAGACACCAACGAGCGCAGAACTATTGCCTTCTTGCTCAATGAAGCTCCTGCAAATGACGTCAGTGCTGCGAGCGTTGATGTGGTTAATATGGAGTCTCGGTGAGCTGACCGTATCTACGATCCTGCAACGAAACGCTCCCGCGAAGATCTGGCGGTAACCGCTCAGCTCGGTCAGCACACAGCGCGAATGGAAGTTGCTAGAATACCAGCTACTGGATGACCAGTGGACACTTCGCAGTGGTCGTGTCCTTATGTGTATTAGGCAAAGTATGGAGCGTGTGTGTGCATACATTGCTCGCAAAGCACGTCCGAGTTGTGCATGTCATGGATTCTCGGGAGAAGCTGGAGTATCGCGACGTAAATCGACAGAAGGCCGGATGCCAACTGGCTGGACGTCCAAAACAGCAGCACCCCAGAGCTAGCGGTAGAGTAGATATTGCGTTAAAGACCAATATTAACAATTGGCGGAAGGATGCGTGCTTACCATTAAATATATACCCTGCATGTGTAGTGCTGTCTTCACCAGGACAACCTCATGCTGGACGCGAATGTGGCGAGCTAAACGTGCTGCGCCACGTTGAGCGACGATTGATCTTCGGGCGTCCACCTGACGTGACCGCACAACGTACCCTGCTGGATGCGTCTCTGTCGGCAGCGGTGGCAGTAGCGTTATCACCTACGTGGGCGGCGGCAGTGTCAGCATCTCTGTGGGCGGCAGCGGTAGCATCTCCGTGGGGCGATGGAAGCGTCTTTGTGGGCGGCGGTAGCGCCAGCATTTCTGTGGGCGGCAGCGGTGGCGGGACACTCTGGTCGGCAGCGGCGGCGACCTTCGTCTCATGGGTAGTGGTGGAGAGCGATCTGCAAGGCAACTTCGTTGTGGGCGATCGAGGGGGCGTTTTTGAGTTTGGGCTGCACAGGATATTGTGTGGGTAGTGTGACAGCTGCCAAACGATCACTTTTGAAGATTTTAATATTGTCGAAAACTACGACGTGACAACAGCGTTGTTGTACGTGCGGCCGTGATGATGTGGCCTTGCTTTTGCATGGGTGCTGAGTGATCATGGTGAGTGGTGCATGTCCTTTTGCTAAGTGTAAAAAGGATATTCCCCCTTCGCAGTTGGTTTGCTACCTTCCACTTTTTCAAGGAAGGTTTGCGTTTAAAAAACGGGACGCACTGATTTGATTTGATTAGCCGGTTAAACATACTTTCCAACCGTGATATCCCGTATTATAAATATTCACTGCTACCAATAAGACTGGCGAAAAGGATATGCACGTGGTCCATGTACAAACCCTAGAAGCGCCTTTGCCAATGATTGACTTGTGTGGGTGTGTCAAAAACAAAATACGAAAATCACCTTAAAATTTGTAGTGCAGCACCAAGGAATGCAGAGTTCCACTCAAATTTTTTAAATATAGACCGTGACCTGCGCGGTGCCAAATTTTGGCACGCGAGTGCATGCACCACACCATGCACGTGTACCACACAGCTGCCCATTTCGACATCCTCGCCTCTCATGCGGCACCTGTCCCGGTACACGGCAGGGCATTCTCGCAGCTATCCTGAACGCCACAGGCAGCAGCAACCTTCACGGAGTGGCGGATCGGCTTCCCAAATGTGCCAGCTCGGAACACACATCAATTGCTTTGTACAATCGAGCATAACCCCGTAATGGGGCCCATAATTCTGCTTCTTTATTAAGCACTTTAAAAAGCATCCTTCGTAGTTTGTAGCGGGGACGTAACCCCAAGTGTACCCTTGTTACATGAAGTGTGACACGTCACACTTCGTGATATCTGGTACATGGTACCAGGGTCGTCAGAGGCCAGCCATTGGCTGATGACATAGCTTTACTATAGGTGCCTTATAGTTTGTAAATTTACCTCAAGCTTAGCCTACCTATAGATATAATCAGTTTACAACTTAGCTTAAATTGGTCACTTCGCTCCCTTAGGCAAAAAAAGGACCTGTGAGCTGCCGTTCACGGAGAGTTTGTATACTCTCGGAAACCAGCTTCCTCAAGCGCAAGGTGCTGTGTGACCCCGTCATACTTGGTGGCACTTGTAATCAATCCACGCCAACGCGGGTAGACTACCTGAACCTCTCTGGCCATGGATAGGAACGACTTCTCCCATCTGAACGCCTCACAGTTCGAGCGGTTCGGAAGATGGTTGGCATCTTCGGGATGGGGGCCCTGCAGAGCCTGGTGGCGTCAACATCGGCCGAGCAGCTCGAGCGTGTCAATTCGTTTGACGCTTACGAGCAGGGGCTCATCGCACATGTGCGGGAACATCTACAGGCTCCGGCGGCGGAAACAAATCCACCACACCCGAAGCCAATACGGCTGAAGGTTAGGTCGTATGAAGGAACGGAAGGTGAGAGCCTTCACTTCTGGGTTCGAGAGGATGAGCTCGCGATGGACGCGACTCTGTTCTCGACCGATCAACTCCGTGTTGCTTTTGCACTCTCCAACCTTAGCGGTCGTGCTAAGAGTTGGGTGTACACGCGGGAGACGACATCTCCTGGATGTTTCACATCCTGAGCTCAGCTGTGCGAGCAGCTCCGAGCCTCGTTCCTCCCGGCGAACTACGAGTACCGGCAGCGTTCGCGCTTCCTATCATGCAAGCAAGGAACGGCACAAGCTGCACGAGTACGTTCAAGAGATACGGGACCTCACGGCGTCCCTAGTGGGAAACCCACTCAACGAGCACGTCAAAATGACTGAGTTCATGGACGGCCTTCGAGTGGGCCCGGCGCGCACTCAGCTGTTCCGGGTGCAGTCAAGCACCCTCGAAGAGGCGATTTCAGTGGCTCTTCAGGGAGAATAAAGCCATCGCCAGGCGCGCACGCCGGCTTCAGCATGGCCAGGGAATTCTGTGTCGAATCCCGGTCGAGCAAACCCCACTGGACCAGTTCCCATGGAGCTCGGGTCCGCCGAGTAGCGCGACATTCGCTGCTTCGGCTGCGGGAAGCTGGACCACTTCAAGCGTGACTTCCCCGCATAGACACCGCAGGCACATGGGGTGAGGCCGCTCTTGCTGACAACGTGGTCTTTGAGCGATTCTAAAAGCATGTAACTGTCGAAGATAGAGAGGTCCTTAGCGATAAGAACCCAGGCAATCTTGGCGCGAGGCACGGTTGCTTGATTGTCGTTTATGTGATCGTGTAGGCGATAGTGTGGAGGGGAGAATCCGATTGTGGGCTAGCATGTATCGTGCTCGGTAGGAGGTTTACTCTCTGATTGGCTAACATTAGGATTTCAGGGGTTCTCATTGGTTTACGCGGTGATAACTGCCACATACTTCTTTAAAGGTGTTATTAAGATGATTGGTGGCGGGAAAGCAAGTGTGAAATGTACCATGCGCTGATTGGTTGGTGCCATCGGATTGGTATTGGTGCTGATCGTGTAAATTGTGTAGTATTCGTACATTTTAGGTGATTTTAGGGCATTAACTCCGAGTGTTATACAGGCTCAGTATAGAAAAAGTTGGTTAAGAGATCCCCAAGTGTCCGCAGGCCTTCGAGTGGGACGACCACATTTCCCCAAGAACTTCACGATCCCCGTGCTCGTGCGTGCGAACAGATTGTCAAGTACCCGCCGTTCCGCATCCTGGTTGCGCCGGAGCTGGAAGATGTCAGAGCCAGGAGGATGCTGCCTTCACTGCGCTTTGTGATGCTCGACATGGAGGCACGACTGCTGGCGCAAAACGCGTGGGTGGACAAACCCAGTCCCAACGACGCCGCCGCGATGCTGGAGACAGTAACAGGAAAGCAATTCGGCCCGCCCCGTCTCAAAGCGAGGGGAAGTCCACCACATTAAACTCGCATACTTCTCGACCAAAAAAGTGAGGGGGGGGAAGATGACGGAGAAGACATAAGCAATGTGTCTTACACTGAATGTCCAATTGTCGCAACCGTTCAAAGCCCTAAAGCGATGAACGTCCCCGTCTTGACCACAGCCATCGTGGGTGTCTGGGCGAGCACGGCGTGGAGTCTCTGTCGCATGTGGTAAACCGCCTCGACGAGTACTTATACACGTTCTCGTATCACTGGAACGTGGCTAGGGCCTGCGACGCCGGACTCTCGCGACGAGGTCTTGAGTATCTTGCTGCACGAGATCCAAACTGGGGAGATGGCCGTGATGCTGCCTATGTCGCAGTGAAGAACAACTACCCTCACGTGCTGCAATGGCTGAGCGAGCGCTATCCTGATCGCACGTCGTGGGGTAGTCTACAAGCTCGCTGCTTCATAAGCACAGCGGCAAAACGTGGTCATTTTGCCATTCTCAAGTGGCTTCATACTAATCGCAAGGAAGGATGCACGTTTTCTGACCAGCCAGCCGCCAAGTTTGGCCAGCCATCTATGCCCATCACCATCCAGCCAGATATGACGCTGGCTAGGCCGCTCTTTCCACGCTTTTATCGCTAGCCAGACCGATTTAGGACGACTGTCGGTCTGAATTATGCATAGCGGGCCAGATATCGGTCTCTGCTACTAGATTTAGATCTCGATTGACCCTGGACGATCGCCATATTTATAGACCGCAAGAATGACAGAATCCTTTCCTACAAATCGAACTTACACTATCCGTAATCTCGAGTGGGATCCAATCAGTAATCTAGTCTGTTTGATTAATCGAGTGGCGTGCGTGCTTTCGGGCCTGTTGGTGTCGCCAGATATGAAATGGCGACAGATTATATATGGTGCAGTGTGCATTGCTCACTCTGAAAGTTCCCATGTCGTCGCCGACTTCCTCCGATGGAGGATTCTCCTCTTCGTCGTCTTCCGCCACATCGACGGCTTCGTCCGACGGAGATACTCCCTCTGCTCCCAAGGCGCCATCTCCAATCGTTCAAGCTACACTAAGAAACATGCTACCACAAGGATGGATTCGCTATGGTCAGTGCTGCGCTACCACAGTCGCCTCTTGTAGGCGACGATTGTAAGCAAGAGGACTGCGGAGGTGAAAGCGATGTGGCGAAATCTTCGCCTAGTTAGCAACCCCAAATCCTCTGACTGCAGAATTACTCTGCAACTCGCAGTAAACATCTACTGTCTGGACTGCAATCAGGCGCTCTTCTCACTAGAGAAAGAGGAAGGAAGGTGTGCAAACACGCAGCGCATGGCGCTCACTAGGAGAATTGGTGATCGACACGTACTGAAGACGCATCCAGAACATTGTCCAAGGAGAAGTTTGAGGTGCCGCTGGTGCTGCCACCTTTGCTTGAGATGGCGAATAGCACGACGGGTACGCCTTTGAAGAACACGAAGAGCGCAGCTAGTGCACCTCCGGGGAACAACGCAACTAGTGCATTTAAGCAGAAGAATGGGAAAGCGGACTTTTTCACTCGCTTTATAGAGAACAAGAAAACGCTTGACACCGGCAGTGTGTCGCTCAACGAAAAGAAGAAGAAGCGTCAGAAGAAGGACCTGCTCCGCGGCGCCAAGACGGCTGTCATGAAGGCCATCGCCGCGAAGGACACAGCCGATGCTCTATAGACTATCGGGAGGCCACTGACGACGAAGCTACAGCCTCTAAGAAGGTCGTCAGCGCTAAAGAAGGCTGCAGCTACGAAGGCTGCTGTAGCGAAGATGGCAAATGCTGCCATGAAAGCTGCTGCCGTAGATGCAAAACAAGCTGCCTCTACCACTGCAGCGGAGGCAAATGCTGCAAAGGCAGCGGCTGAAGCGGAGGGGGCCTATGCCGACTTGGACACAAATGATGCTTTTGGAGAGGTCAATGCTGCTGCCGACGGCGGGAGCTCTGATGATAAACGGAAGTCTAAGTCGAGGAATCTTAACAAGCATCGCAAACACAAGAAAAGATCGTCTGAGAAAGACAAGAAAGGCAAGAACACAACAAATAAAAGCATCCCAAGAGCTTCGCTTCGGATGAGAGGTTGTCGTATGCAAGCACCCGAGTTTGGACTACGAAGAACAAGCCAACAGCCTCAATATGCAAACCCCGCCCCAAGCCTCCGTGTCAGTTCTTAAGATAGTGAGCATGGGCGGTATGGAAGCGACGTGCACAGTATGAAAGCGAGCCTGGGCGATTTTTG
>NW_003303539.1:69617-82570 GCF_000142945.1 Phytophthora infestans T30-4 | reverse complement strand
TTATCAGATCTCCTTAAGAAGGACGCACCATGGTGCTGGAACGTCGAGCACGACGGAGCCTTTGAGGCTGTGAAGGAGAGCCTTCTTTAGGCTCCGATCCTTGCGCTACCGGACCCGGATAGTCCGTTTAGCGTCGTCTGTGACGAACGCCGAGGGGCTTCCATCATTCGGGACGCTGCCGAAATCGCCTTGAAAGCTGGTCGTAAAAGAGTGGCCAAGCTACTCGAACGGAAGTTAAAACACCCTCGGGACGCCAAGGCAACACAACTGAAGAAGAAGGCCAAGCGCCGACGTCGTCGCCATTAAAGGGGCTATCGCCTCTTACGGCTTGAGCAATCTGTTTGTTAAGTACGGCCTCTAAATGCAAAACTTCTTACTGATAGAACTCTTTTAATCCTATTCCTTTTCTCTTACATTTCTGTACGTGATTGTCAGCTTATAGCCAAAGTTTGGGGCAGGGGTTGGTAGTATATTCAAAAGTAGTAAGCTTGGGTAATACTACTACCACTTTTTTCGGTAGTATTACTATTATTACGGCGGTGTACGGTACTATGGATATTAGTAATACTCTCTCCACGCAGTACGATATTAGCCTTAGAGTACAATTTTCAGGTACCCAGATCTAGCAATTTAAAATCGTGTGGCTTCCCTGCACCACTCGCAATTTGTTTCACCAGCACACGCGAACGCGAGCTATCGGACAACGGAAAATGGGGTGCGTGGTAGCGGGCTGCCAGGAAGGTGACGAGCTAAGGACGGAGCCGTGTACATTGTGCGGAAAATTCGTCCATCGCATGTGCGCTATTGGTTTTATGAAGGGGCTGACTCCGCGCTGAATGAGAGGTAGCTGTGCCTTATTTATTGTCACGGCACGCTAATGAGCACGAATTTACTTCCAATACAGGTTCTGTAGTAAATCCTGCGTGCAAGTCGTGCGTACAACCGTGGCTACAAATGCTCCTCCCAAATCGTCCACTGCGAGGCGAATGGGTTCATCTGTCCAGCCCACCAACATTTGGGTGGGGTTGGACTCTGGCTTCGTATCCTCGCCGGACATACCCGATGATACAGCGGTTCATCGAGCAGGAAAGCGACGGAAAGCTACAAATACTGCTGCTATCACGACTACTTTGAGTGGAAAGATGAAGGTCGCTCCAGTGAAGTCCGGAAAGAAGCGTCGGGGGGTGCCTCTCTCGTCGCAGCTTGCACCTCCAGTGTCGGACCTTGGCGTGCCACTCTCTGCTACCCATGTACGAAAGGAAGGTGTATTGGATGATGTTTGGGATCTGATTCATACACTGAATACTCCATACAAGAAGCAGAACCTTTGGAAGCTGTCGAGAGGCCTGTATCGGAATATTTTTGTGCTGTGCTGCCTACAAATCAAAGCTCGAACCAAGACGAACAAATAAAGTTGGGGGGGTGCCCTTCGAAATACTAAGAACACAAGCAACGCGAAGATTCACATCAAATCGAAGCATCCTGATCACCCATTGGCAATTCTGGCGGAGACGAGAGCTACTGAAAGATCGAAGACGGACGTCGAGGCCGCAGAGGCTGATGCCTAGGCCGTATTGGACCTGACACGAGATCCGGAGAGTGCTGCTACTACTCAGGCTTCGACAGGTAGTGCTTCTACTGAAGATGGTGACGTTGTAACCCCCCCCCTCTATTAAAAGGTTCTTTTGCGCGGACGAGAAGACAGTGAACGTCCTGATTTCCAAGTTCCTACTTTGAAAAGGTTTACCATGCACAATCTGCGCGTCTGAGACTTTCAAAGACGTCATCCCTCCTTCCGAGTATTGGGTCGAGACAGACATGATCGACTTATCATCGGGCAATTCCAGTTGTTTTGTGACTTGGTGGGGACATTACTGTCTACTGAGTTTGAGAATGCACGTCGGCTGAAGTTCCTCAATTTGATGCACGACATTTGGACCAGCTGTGGGGAAGGCGAACATCGTTGGTGCATCTGTCGCTTTCATCGACAGTTCAGGGAGATTTCGGTTCATTGCAGTTCTCGCCCGTGTTAGGAATGACGGCCACGACGCTGCTGGCGTCGCAAACGTTATTGAAAGCGCTCTCAAAACAAGGTACAACATCGACCTTCGCAGTATGACTTGATTCACAATGTTAGATACTACTTTTTCTGCAAAAAATGTGGCGGACTATATTGATACGGAACAGGAGAGCTGTTCCATGCATCCGCTCAACCTGTGTTTTGGCTATGCCATTGGGCTTAAGGATAATAATCAGGCCGTAACTATGTGGAATAATTCGACGAGCTCGTGGGATAAAGTTGTAACGACGGTAACTCCGGGGGTAGCTCTAGACGAGGGTGGCAACATGTTTAAAACAGCTCCGTAATCTGAACAATCATTTCAGATCGCCTAAATAGCGTGAGGCACTGAAGAACATCCAAGCGGCCCTTTTACTTCCTGAACTTAAACCTGGATGTCCGAGTTGCCTACACTTGCAAGCTGATTCGGAGATCAATAGTCAACTACTCGGCATTTGAAGCTTACTTTTACTCGACCAAAGACTCAAGCAGCGTGCGGACAGCCCTGAGTGCACAGAACTGGATGCTCGCAGTTGAAATGGAGGCGGTTAGTCACTGTATAGCCAATCTTGCGCTGGTGGAAGCTCAGAGTGAAAACCTAGTATCGTCTTACATGGTCGTGTTCTGGCGACTTGCCGAGAACAAACACAAGTTCTTCAAATTCGAGGTAATGGCTGTAGAGGCTCCAGAAGCTACAGATGCAAATGAATCCAGCCACCGTCGCGTTGTGAGGACACTAGATCAAGTTTCGGATGATGACAAGACATGCCTCAGAAGACCGTTACTTCAGTTGCAGGCGAGCTTCTTTAAGGTGACAAAGGAGGTTATGGGCTGCGTTTTACTTGACCCTCAAACCAAGTCTAGCGCCAAAAAATGCTGCTGTAGGAGGTATTCCTCGCAAGGAGGAGAAGGCCATATACAAGAACGGAATTGAATTCCTGCGCGCAGATCATCGGACGGTATTTGCTCGAATGGTCAAAGAGGAGAAGATATCTTTACCTCAACAGTCGTCGCAAAGTAGCTTACTTAGTCAGGATTCAGCATCGCCGTTTTCATCACCAGTTTCAACGGGCTGGGACAACGAAGATGAACTCCTACTGGGGGCACCTATCCGGGCCACAAAAACAAGAGAAGAGGTGAAGGAGACTGAGATCAACGCACGAGCCGATGCCGTGATTAAAGAATGGCTGGATTTGGAGCCGGAATGGCTGAAGATCGTGCAGCACCAGAATCCTGACATCACGAAGGAGGGGTTGTCGAAGGAGATGTCGATTTACTCGCAAACGGCTCGTGCTGAGCGCTACTGGATTTGTTCAAGCACATTGACGTCTTGAAGTGGTTCCGTGACGAAGGCGAGCTGCCGTTCCCTCGATCGCTTTTCTCGCCCGCATACATCTTGGCAAAATCGCTTCGTCAGTGTTCCAAGAGCGGGTATTTTAAACGGGAGGGATAGTCATGGGGCCCCTGAGAACCAGTACAGACAGTAGGCGAGCGGATAGGCACCTTCTGCTGTGGCACAACAGGGTTGAGCTCGTAAGATTGAAGCACAACACATGCAAAGCGACCGCGTCGAAACGCGAGTGAGACAAAAGGAGCAATCTGAGTATTAAACCAATAGTACTAATATTACTACTGCCTTGCTAAATCGATTCTAGTTTCAGTATTTCTCTCTCGACAAAGGCCCAATAGTAGCGGAAATACTACTATCTTTTTGGTACTACTAAGCCCTGGTTATTAGTGATAACTTATCATCAGCCAATTAAGTCAATCCTTCATCCGTCAACAGTGAGGGTCAAAACCGTGCAAAAACGTAAAGCTGAAACTACAGGTATTCAAATCAAACCTTCTGGCGAGGTTTTCCACCAATCATAGCTAGCTTTCGCCTCCAGACACGCATAGTTTCTCTGCAGACCAGCACTCAACACCTACCTAATATCATACGCATAAAACTTAAAGCGCCTTTTAAAACCGATAATCACTCACAGTATCACTTAAATCACTCAAAAAATTAAATCGGTGGTAGCTACACGTTTACAACCCATACATTAGCATTCGATCTCTTAAAGAGCTCACACAAAAACCCTGTCCTTCATTAGAACCGCACATTTTTCGCCCCAAAACGCTAACAATGCCCCCTGCTCTTTCCTGGTCTGAGCACGCCATCGCTCTCATAGAGGAGGACGCTGTCCCTCTCTTAGAGACGTTTAAGGCCTTCAAATATCGAAAAGCGACCAAGCCCAGTGTCCTGTGTGCACCGACCCCTCCCCTCATAACATGAGGAAGAGCATCCTGCTCTGCGTGTGCCGCCAGTTCCTACTGGCCATGCCGTACGCGCGCTGCCCATGGCGGGTCAAGCGGCTTCAGTGCGGACGGCACAACGCGGTGGATGTTTTCCAAACCGGGGACCACGTAACGGCTCTTTGTCATCCTCGTCCGCCGAGGCTAACACCAGCAATGAAGGACTTCGCCAAGGAGATGGCTGATCAAGGCCTTAAGCGAGCTAGAATCCTCAGCGGTCTGCTGCGCAAGTTTCAGCTCTGTACGAGCTCTTTGCCATATCTAAAGGTCGTTCAGCGTATTGTAAATAACTACAAGAACACCCAGCTGGGCGGGAATGACTACCTGTATGACCTGCGCAATATGGTACGCGAATCGGCTTTTACGGGTCACGAACAATAGCTCGATGCTTTCATCTTTACGTGAAGGAGCGACACGAAAGGGAGACCTTATCTAGGCAAAGGCTCCGATGTGGACCCTTTTTCTCTTCGGAGTCACGACGAAAGCGCTACTCCGTAAGGTGGACCGTGAACCAGCAACTTTTGTGCTGCACTTTGATGCAACATTTATGTTAGCTCAAGTCGACTACCTCGTATTTGTCGTGGGCACCTCCGATCAGGCTAGAGGGTTTCACCTTCTTGTGATATTTATTTATTCGCAACGAAAAGAGATGCACTTCGTGGACGCGCTACTGGCGCTTCAGAAAGTGTACACATGCGTCACCGGAAAGTAGTTGGTGGTCTGATACGCGATGGGGGACGCGGACGACGCTCAGTACAACGCGGTGCAACGCGTACTGGGTGTTGATAGCAATCTGACTATTCTAATGTGTTTCTACCACGTTGCCGCCAAGGTCTACGAGAAGACAAAGGGGCTTCTACCTGCACTCTACGCTGCCGTGGCAAGCGGCCTCAATGGCTTACACTATGCAACAACCGAAGCTGAGTTCGTCATCACCCAAGCGCGCGTGCTGGACAATTGGTCCTTACATCCAGGGCTTGCTTCCTTCAAAACGTACTTCACTAAAGTTTGGCTTTCAAGCTGTGTCTGCCGATGGCAGATATTTCACCCGCCACCCACGTTGGCAACGACGAACAATCCCGTCGAGAGCGTCAACGGTGCTATAAAGCGCAATTACACACTGCGATCTCGGATGAAAATGGGCACGTTACTGTGGCAGTTGATGACATGCTGCATAAACGAAAGCACATCATCCAAAACGTTTGCCGTAGAACCGACCCCAACCGTCACGCTGGTCCGCCGCGCAAGCGAGATGAGGAGAGCACGGTTGCTCTTCGAAGACACCAACGAGCGCAGAACTATTGCCTTCTTGCTTAATGAAGCTCCTGCAAATGACGTCAGTGCTGCGAGCGGTGATGTGGTTAATATGGAGTCTCGGTGAGTTGACCGTATCTACGATCCTGAAACGAAACGCTCCCGCGAAGATCTGGCGGTAACCGCTCAGCTCGGTCAGCACACAGCGCGAATGGAAGCAGCTAGAATACCAGCTACTGGATGACCAGTGGACACTTCGCAGTGGTCGTGTCCTTATGTGTATTAGACGAAGTATGGAGCGTGTGTGTGCATACATTGCTCGCAAAGCACGTCCGAGGTGTGCATGTCATGGATTCTCGGGAGAAGCTGGAGTACCGCGACGTAAATCGACAGAAGGCCGGATGCCAACTGGCTGGACGTCCAGAACAGCAGCACCCCAGAGCTAGCGGTAGAGTAGATATTGCGTTAAAGACCAATATTAACAATTGGATGAAGGATGCGTGCTTACCATTAAATATATACCCTGCATGTAACGGGGTTACATAGTGTGGAACACACAGGGGTACGAAGTACCCGGAGAGCTAACAAACTCTCAGTACATAAGTTGGAGAGTTAACAAGGTCTCTCAGTACGTTGGCCGAAAGCCACACGTTATGCATTTGATTAGGTTTAACTACGCTAGATAGTTAAGCAGATATATTTACCCCTAGGCGGCTTGGCTGCAATAATAGTAAATAAAACACTTCTGGTTTTGAAGCATAAACGTTAAGATGTAAATTTGAGCCCTGGTCTTGGGCTGTAAGTGTCCTTTGGATAAGGAACTTAGTATTAGTGACTCTTTGAGTCGAACGTCTTCCTCTGACGCTAAAGCTACGGCAGCCCCGCTGCACTTGGTAGCACTTGTAGTCAATCCCGCTCCTGAGTCGGTTGACTATATCCTCTGCGAGGATGGAACACCCCGTGTTCGCGAATTTGCCCCCGGCGCAGCAGGACGCGCTTACTAAGCTTATGTCCTTGCTTGGCTCGGAGGGCGTGGCTCATCTTGCATCGCGAGGTCCAGAGGCGGTCACTGCCAGGCTGGAATCGTTCTCCCGCTACGAGAACGCGCTCTTGGAGCATGTCCAGAGAAGATGAGCGCCGCAACGGCGGCGGCGTCGATGACGCGTGAAGAGTCTATGAGACTGAAACCGCTCATGGTGAGCGTAAAAACCTTCGAGGGGAAGGATGGAGAGAATCTCCTTCTCTGGACCCGTGAGGTCGAGATGGCCATGGGATCGGCCCTGCTCCAGTCTGAGCATCAGCGCGTGGCGCTGGCTATCTCCAGGCTTGGTGGTCGCGCTCGCGAATGGGCACTAGCGTGCGGCACGTCTGTTGATGCTGCATTTCCCACTTAGGATCAGCTGAAGCAACAGCTTTCGCGCTTGTTCGCGCCGCCTAATCAGGCGTACCGTATCCGGTCAAAGATCCTTGCTACCCGCCAGGGTAAGAAGGATTTATTGGACTATGTCCAAGAGTTGAGAGCTCTCATCGCCGGAATGGCGGCGGACCCTCTTTCGGAACTGGTCAGCGTGACCGTGTTCATGGAGGGACTTCGTGTGAGCGCAGCTCGAACGGAAGTGTTCCGTGTGCACCCTAACGCTTTTGAAGAGGCGGTTGATGTGGCATTGAATGCCGAGCACAACTTCAGGTCGGCGCGACCTGGTTGGAGCGCTGGTAGCACAAGCTCTTCGAGCGGTCCAGAGCCGATGGACCTCAGCTATGCTGAAGATGAAGAAGCGGAGCTTCTTGCTGCGGAGCAGCGCGCCGGCATCCGCCGATGCTTTGTGTGCAATAGCACTAAGCACTTGAGGGCCTATTGCCCTCTGCGCAAGAAGCGCGAGGCTCCGGCGAGCCAACCCTCCGGGTCATCGCCGGGAAACGGCAACTCCCAGTAGGCGCGGGGCGGCCTACTGGGGAAGAACTGAGTTCTGTTGTGCCTCGAAGAGGTAGAGGGCAACGGGGCTCAGCCCCGAAGAGAGCTGAGCTCTCTTACGAGAAGAGTGTGTGCAAGCCGGGCTTGCTGGTCGTTCAAGCGAACGTGAAGGGCTTTGCAAAGC
Source organism: Phytophthora infestans T30-4 (assembly GCF_000142945.1). Taxonomy (NCBI): domain Eukaryota; phylum Oomycota; class Peronosporomycetes; order Peronosporales; family Peronosporaceae; genus Phytophthora; species Phytophthora infestans. The sequence continues at coordinate 74,863 of NW_003303539.1, read as the reverse complement.
CATGGATAGTCTTGATTGACTCGGGAGCCTCAGGCTACGCCCGTCGCTTCACCCTGGAAGGGAGTCAGCTGTATGCTGAGGCACTGGAAGTGCCAACGAGAGATACGATATCTGTCCGTCTCGCGACGGGGACACTGGTAACTGTGTCGAAGGTCTCTGTCGACCTTAGAGTGAAGTTTGAGAGCTTCGATAGCGTGGAACGCTGTTTGGTCTTAGACCTGGATGCGAGGTATGACCTCATCCTTGGCATGGCATGGCTGGAACGTCATGAGCCATGGATCGACTGGAAGTCGAAAACGCTGGGTGCGTCGCACCCTGCTCCTAGTGAAGCTTTGGTGAGTCATGAACCCACCTCTGCTAGGAAGCAGAAGCGCTTTTGGCGCGAGCACGAGGCCGAGGCGGCCGTAGTGCTGGACATTGGTATGTCCGAAATTGTTAGCAACGAGGTTGCTGTTTGCCCTGAGGGCGTACGTGGTGCGGCACGTTATCCGCTGAGCGGTGCAGGTCAGGTCAATGACCACTGCTGGGTCCTGGTGAGGACGAGCGCGGAGTGGCGCGTAATCCACTGAGTGGTATGAATCTGGTCGATGACCTACCGCTGCGTCACCCGAGGGTCGCGGTCGACTGCGAGTCGAGGCATCATGGGCGTGGCCCAGGAGATGCAGGTGAAGTGACACCTAGTTCACTGTGTGAAGGTCAAGAACCTCTTGGCTTTCAGCCGAGTGTCTTGCGAGACACTGTATCCTCTTCGAGGAGTGATGGTGCTGCTGCACCCGGTGGTGGTGACGGAGATGTCGCCACACCGCCCTCATCCGGCCGGGCTCGGTCGCGGAGGGAGAGGAGAAGAAGACGCAGGGCGTCTGTGACGTCTTCGACGTCGGACGATGTGTCCAACGTGACGAGCGGTGATGCTCCACGTGATTGCTGTGAGCAGCTGTATACACTCGTGAACGGAGTGACGGGGGAGGTAGAAGGCGATATCAGCTATGATACTCTGCCCGCTGCAGATGCTCTGCTAGAGCTGGACGAGATGTCCATTGCCGAGTTCGGCGAAGCCTTAAAGGCAGGCGAGCTAGCTTGCTGGGACCTGAGGAGGAGTTGAACTCCTCATCCGTCGTGGACGACGCGGTTCTAGAGGACACCAAGAAGGCGCTGAGCGCAAGAAGTGGATCGGCGATCCTCAAAGATCCTTCGGATCCCTTCTACCCGGTGGTGAAGGAGTATGGAGACGTTGTCTCAAAAGACCCACCGACGGGCCTGCCTCCGGATCGAGGCGTGTGTCATGAGATTGACCTGGTTCCTGGAACCAAATACTGCGTAACAAGGCAATAACCTTTGTCGAGAGATCAGTGTGACGTCATTGACGCATTCTTCCGTACGAAGCACGAGGCAGGGATGGTGCGTGAGAGTAAGTCTCCGCACTCGACACCCACGTTCTGTGTCAGAAAGCCGAACGGCAAGTGGCGCATTGTTCATGCTTTTAACAAGCTAAATGCGGCCACTATCCCGGCTCAAACGCCGATTCCTCGCAAGGATGTTCTGCAGAACAACATGGTAGGCTGTACGTTGTACAGCGCGCTCGACTTGGTCGATGGTTACTACCAATTGCTCATGAGAGCGAGCGACATTCCGCTGACAGCGGTGAGTACTCCGAGCGGTATGCTCTGGGAGTGACTGGTCATGCCCCAGGGGCTGTCGAACGCACCAGCAACGTTCAATCGTCTTGTGACGCAGTTGTTTAGGCCCCACCGGGCGTACGCTCAAACGTACTTTGACGATATATTCGTCCATAGTTGTGCTGAGCACGGAAAGTCAGACGTGGAAAACCACATTGACCACTTGCGAGCGGTGCTCGAGTGCATGCGCACTAATAAGTTGTATGCCAACTTGGACAAGTGCGTCTTTGGCGCGGAGGAAATACCTTTCCTCGGGTGCTTCATTGGGAAGCGAGGCTTAAGGGCAGATCCTGCCAAAGTCAAGGCCATCGTGGACTGGCCGGTTCCCAAGAACCAAAAAGACTTACGCAAGTGGCTAGGCTTAGCCAATTACTTGCACAAGTACAGCGCGAACTACGCGGAGATGGCTCGGCCATTATCAGATCTCCTTAAGAAGGACGCACCATGGTGCTGGAACGTCGAGCACGACGGAGCCTTTGAGGCTGTGAAGGAGAGCCTTCTCCAGGCTCCGATCCTTGCGCTACCGGACCCGGATAGTCCGTTTAGCGTCGTCCGTGATGCCTCCGATTTTGCAATCGGTTGTGCTTTACTACAAGCAGACGCCGAAGGACGTGAACGCGTGATCGCGTTTGAGTCTCGCCAGCTCAAAGCTGCAGAGAAGAACTATTTAGTTGATGACAAAGAGCTACTTGCAATGAAGTATGCTCTAGTCAAATTCAGGGTACACCTGCTAGACTCTAAGCCTTTTGTGATCTTTACTGATCATGCGTCGCTACGCACTGCGACACAGTCGCCTCATCTCTCTCAGAGAATGGCAAGATGGCTTTCCTTCTTTGCCGAGTATAACTTCGAGGTGAAGTACAAGCCGGGGCGGCTTAATGTAGTGGCCGATGCGCTCTCGCGCAGGCCGGACTACGAGTTAGCTCATGTCACGACAGTGACGTCGTCAGTGCCTGACTTGATACGCGGAGCGTATGCACAAGACGACATGTGCGTAGCGCTGCTACGGGCTCTTGAGAGCGAAGCGTTTAAAGACTCTGACAAGGAATTGTCTGGGCGCTTATGCGCGAGGCTGCATCGATACTCACTCGATGGCGGCCTGCTGTACTACAGCACCGACTCTGAGGATAACCCTCGTGTAGTCGTTCCTCATGATGAGGATCTAAAGTATCGAATCCTCAACGAGGTTCATGATACGCCCGTGGGCGGACACTTAGGTCGGCAGAAGACCTATGGCTCGGTATGCTCGATGTACTGGTGGCCCAAGATGTATAAGGGGGTCGGCACCTATGTACGCACGTGTGAAACGTGTCAACGGACAAAGTCCGCGCCGAGCACGGCAGCGCCATTGGCGAGTTTGCCTGTCCCCAAGGGATGCTGGCAGTCCATGAGTATGGACTTTGTGTTTGGCCTTCCCAAGGATAAGGCGGGAAACACGGGTATAGTGGTCTTTGTAGACCGATTGAGCAAGATGGCTCATTTAACCGCAGTGCCGGACACCATTGATGGTGAAGGTACAGATTTGCTGTTTTTAGACCGAGTCTTTCGCCAACATGGCTTGCCTGAGGCAATTGTCTCGGATCGAGACCCGCGCTTCACCGCGAAGTTCTGGACGTCCCTCTTCAGAGTGCTCGGCACTCGTTTGGACATGTCCACAGCGGACCATCCGCAGACCGATTGTCAAACCGAACGCGTGAATCGCGTTGTGGAGGATACCCTCCGAAGCGTATGCGCTGAGGCGCCAAAACGCTGGAGCCAGATGCTCCCACTCGTTGAGCTCGCATTAAATAATGCAGTGCACGTCTCGACAGGCTACACTCCGTTCTATGTGAACGGCTTGATTAACCCTCGCGTCCCACTGACGCCGCCACGCAGTGGCTCAGGGCTTGGTGGGAGAGGGATAGCCGAGCGGCTAGCTGATGTCAGCCCTGTTGCGGTTCGCAAGCAAGTCGATGACTTTGACTCTTTGAGACTGAGCGTAATGCGTCAAGTACGCGACGCTATGGCTGAAAGCCAAGACACGCAGAAGGAATATGCAGATGCCAAGGGCAGAAGCAATGTTGAGAGTTTTGAGGTCGGTGACCAAGTTTTATTAAACGCTAAAAACCTACCTACTCATGCAGTGTCTGCAGTCTTCAAGACGAAGTTAAGACCTCGGTTCATAGGACCGTTCAAGGTCGTGGCCAGGAAGGACCTAGCGTATACGCTCAACCTTCCGAAGAAGATGCGCACGCATCCGGTCTTCTATGTTGGCTTGTTTAAGTCATACCAAGACCCTGCTCAGGTGAGCGCGGAGGCGTTGGCACCAACGGTGGAATGGCCACGGACAGCTGCAGGGCAGCAGGTGGTAGAGCCACGGGAGGCTGAGCGACAGCAAGTGGTGGATCCACAGATGGCTGATCAGCAGAATGGGGCAGGGCCACAGGTTGCGGAGCGAAGTGCTCGAGATGCAGGAGCAAGGCAAGCTGAACGTTCAGCCGAGCGACTGGACGCTCAAGGTCCGAGACCTGGTTGTGAGTCAACAGTGGTGGCTCTAATCTATCCACAAGGTGGATCATCTCTTCGAGATCGACCGATGGGCGGTGAACGTGAACGTTCGCGTCGTGGACGCTGGCGTCGTATGGACGCAGACGCCGTTCCGGCAAGTGCTGACTCTCCCCGCGAGAGCCCGGCTGAGGCAAGGCCTCCTCCTGCTCTGCTCGATGAGCATGGTGAGCTCCCCTTTCACGTGGAACGCCTTGTGGCGTGGCGTAGACGCCAGGGTCGTACCCAGTACTTAGTGAAGTGGAGGGGTTACCCTCACTCACAGAACTCATGGGAGTTTGAGGTTATCCTCCGGCAAGATTGCCCTGGCGTCGTTGACGCTTGCGACCGGGCACATCATGTGCCGAAGCGCCACCATGGCGTGCGACAGCGTCGCCAGGCGCTGGGCGCCTCCCACTAGAGTGGGGAGCGATGAGGTCAGTAGTTGAGCTCAGGCTCTGACCAGTGGCTGCAGCAGCCAGCTCGTACGTATGAGCGGTGCTCGCAGCGGGAGCAGGAGGTGGAGAGACCTCGTAGTGTTAGGGACATGGTCCCGAAGGAAGCAGGTGCTTCGTGTTGTGCTGAACAAGGTTCAGGCACAAGCGTCTTGATAGACGCATAGTTGTTTTGAAGCAACTTGCTCGATGAGCATGATCCAAATGTGGATGCGCTGTAACAGCGAAAGTGGTGTCCCGGACGGAATTCGAACCACTGGCCTTTGGCTTGACAGGCCGGAGCTCTACCATTGAGATATAAGGGCGATGCCCGTACGTCAGTCCGAGAACGGACTACTCATGGTGCGCCCGGGTGGATTTGAACCACCGACCTGTGGCTTCCAAAGCCAGCGCTCGACCACTGAGCTGAAAGGGCGTTGCCCTTAAGCTTGTCCATTCAAGGACAACAGTTCATGGAACGAGAGGGCTGTGCCCTGGTGGGTTCGAACCACCGACCTGTGGCTTCCAAAGCCAACGCTCGACCACTGAGCTAAAAGCGGATTGCTCTTAAGCTTGTCCATTCAAGGACAACAGTTCATGGAACGACAGGGCT
>NW_003303539.1:48981-54683 GCF_000142945.1 Phytophthora infestans T30-4 | reverse complement strand
CTCGTATGGCAGGTCGAGAAGAAGTAGGGAGAGGAAGAAGACGTTACTTGTAGGCGTCAAAAGACGAAGTGAGTACTTTATTAGTATTAGGAAGCCACCAATAGCTGTACACCAGCCATTAGTGTCTGTATAGTTTAAGCCAGTCATACCGACTTAAACAGGACCTCCTAAATCTCATTATAATATTCTGGAGTGACTAGGTCACGGTAATCAAACTGTTTAGAGGCTACTTCAACGGAAGTCTAAGTCGAAGAATCGAAATAAGCATCGCAAACACAAGAAGAGATCGTCTGAGAAAGACAAGAAAGGCAAGAAACACAAGAAAAAAAGCATCCCAAGAGCTTCGCTTCTGATGAGAAGTTGTCGTATGCGAGCACCGAGTTCGACTACGAGAACAAGCCACCAGCCTCCATTTGCAAGCCGCCCCAAGCCTCGGTGTCAGGCCTTAACAAAGCGAGCATGGACGGTAATGAAGCGAGCATGGACAGGAATGAAGCGAGCATGGGCAGTTTTGAGACGATGATGGCATCGACCTCTCCGATGTCGTATTTCGAGGACGTCCCAGCATTTTATTTTGATCGGCGCATTCACAAAAGGATACTTCACCAGTGACATTGAATACAGCCAAGTTAGAATACTACAGTCAAAAAAATTAACAGCATACCTCTTCTTCTACGACAAAGTTTTTTTTTGTTTTGTACGTCGTTCGTATTAACGTCTATCTAATAAAGGGTATTGCTTGATTCAGACGAACGGCATTTTGTAGCTGCATGGTCTGCAGTTGAACCTCCTCAACGACCCCTGAATCTTGAATTTCTGTCATGTAGATCCTCTTGACATCCGTTGAGGGAATTTCTTGCTCGAGGTAGACTTGTAACTCCTGTTTTTTGTTTTCCTGATGCAGATCAATGCGTTCGACTCGACGCGCTTGGCGAGCTAAGCGCCACCCCTCCCGACATTCGAACTGCTCCCTAGACATACTATTTGCGTTACGCTCAAAGTTCCGATTAGCAGTTCGTTGTGATTTTCGGGTGCGCTCTTTTCCAGCGCGGTGCCGCTGGCGAAGCACACGCTTCTGTTCTCAGATGGTGGATTGGCGTTCGGCGTCTTGACGCCGAACTAAGCTTCTTGCCGCTCTTCGTCCCCGATTTGCACTTGCAACTATCTCCGTGAAAATGCCATGGGGGGGGAGGCTGGAGCCAACGACAGATGTGATGTACTCAAATGATTCGCTTTGACGAGATCTGTTACCCGCGTGTCGGATCTGTCCACGCGCAAAATATCATAGTCGGTATTCATGAAGCCGATTACGCACTGCATCTTCCACGCTGCGTAAAAAGCTTTGTCAGGTAACAATCCTGTTATGCAATGCCTCGGGATCCGCACGAATTAGTTTGGAGGGTAATCTTTCTTGATGACGAGATCGCTCAGAAGCTTGGTGCCTCGATCATGAAAATAAATACTGGTAAACCCGAACTTTCTCACAACGTGAATTCTGAAGCTCTCAAGTAGCTCTTTGAAGTATCGTACAGGTAAATACCCTGTTCACTAAAGTCTGGGTGCCCCGTTCCCAAAGTAGCGTTGGGCGTTCGATGCTCGATGCTTATCCGGAAGAATTGACGAAAGAGCTCATAATCGTTGGCCGTCATCTCCAGCGCAGACCAAGTGGAAATCAAGAATGAAATCCGTGCAGTTCCAAATTACAACAACATACCTGTAATGCTGGGGCAACATAAACAGTCAGCCTATGGTGTAAGCTAAACCCGTACTAAGTGATCACTGATAAATATGATATCCTGTTACATATCATCTGAACGACTCGGTAGTCACTAATATGACATACTGTATTACTTTCATAATGCTGTCGAATCTTGACCTTGATATTTCTTCGGTCCGTTAAGGAATTAACCGTGGCGATAACTTTTGTTCTACCGGGGAAATAAAGTTAAAACGAATTTCAGTGGATATTTGCACTACCCCGTACTTAAGTAGTATTCAGTAGGGCAATGGCACGAACGGACATTTGGAGGTCGTGCAATGGCTACACTTTAAGGCTGCAGCAAGGCGGCGATTGGCGGAGCTGCAGCTCAAGGTCACCTAAATGTGGTGCAGTTTTTGCTTTTGGAATTCCGCCGTCAAGACGAGATGCAACGGGCCTTCACTGCCGCCACCAGTTGCGGTCATGTTGCCAAGTGGGTCAAGACAACGTATCCAGAGAAATTAAGCGACACGGACACGCAACGGTCGTTGAATGGCTGTACTGGATCGTGTGCGACGAACGCCGAGGGGCTTCTATTATTCGGGACGCTGCCGAAATCGCCTTGAAAGCTGGTCGTAAAAGGGTGGTCAAGCTATTCGAACGGAAGTTAAAACACCCTCGGGACGCCAAGACAACACACCTGAAGAAGAAGGCCAAGCGCCGACATCGTCGCTATTAAAGGGGCCATCGCCTCTTACGGCTTGAGCAATCTGTTTGTCAAGAACGGCCTCCAAATGCAAAACTTCTTACCGGTAGCAGAGCGTACTCTTTTAATCCCAGCACTTAAACTCCCTTTTCTCTTTCATTTCTGTACGTGATTGTCAGCTTACCGTATGGCCAAAGTTTGGTCGGCACCAAAGATAAAGATTCACTTCAGCCGGTAAGACTGGCGAAAAGGATGTGCACGTCGTCCATGTACAAACCCTAGAAGCGCCTTTGCCAATGATTGGCTTGTGTCGGTGTGTCAAAGCCTCATGTCGCCCTTCCGTCGTCGGACGAGCTCCGGCGTATTGGCCAGTCGACACTGCTCAGGCCGAGCTCACTTGACACGTTACCTCCAAAGCGGAATCAGTCCCTCATGCGTCTCGGTTGCTTCCTGCTCGTGGTGGCGTTCATCCTCGCTGCTTGTTGCAACAGTCTTGCCAGCGCTGAACGCGCCTCGCTGACCAAGAAACCTAAACAGACCTACAATTATGACCTCACAACGGCTGAAAACGTGAAACATTACCTCAAAGACATCAAGAAGATGACCGCAGAGGAAGAGAGAGCGTTTCCTGGAGCCACCCAACTCAGCGGTTTTTTCGAGAAGATAGCCAAAGGTACCAACGCTAGGGTCGCCGTGGACAAGGTCAAACAGGCTCTGCACAAGGACACCAGGCACGCGTCGGTGTCGGTGGCTATCAGTCTATTGAAAATGCTACTGGTAGTTGGCGTCATCTCCGTGGCGAGCGGCTACATCGTTTATCGTGTGAGCAACAGTTAGTGATAAAAGCTCTATTAAGTACCTCTGAAGTACGTACTACGTAGTACATACCTCTTCAACAGAACGAAGTTAACGTTATACCATTGGTTCTTGTTTTGTGACAACTTTAAGCACACGCCCTACTAATCCCATTCCTCTTCGTCTAACTTGATCGCGGCAACTTTCGCTTTGAGAGCCTCTGTTTCGGCGGAGTCGTGGGGGTATTCACTGCTTCCCGCTGCACCCACAAGTCGCTCTGGTGACGACTTTTCCTCGGTCTCCTCGCTGTGCTCCTGTGAGTCGGCGCTGTCAGCAGTGCCCTCTTCCTCCGTCGCAGCTTCATCTTCCTCGTCACTCCAGGCATCCGCAACGACTGGAGCAACCACAGGGGTTTTCGATGTGTTTCCCAGCCCCCGTTGAAAGGGAAACGGGCGTTTCTAGCTTAGCCCCGGCACAGTTGGGCTGGAGGAAGGCGTGCTAACACGCCAGCTCGAAGGAAACTTCAGTCGACTCAAAGCTTGGGCTGCTCGTACCCGGCCTGGTGAGATTGCTGATGTGCGCAGACAGCGTCACTGAGGGCACACGCGCCTCGTCGCGCTACAAGAACGAAAATTCGACGATGCGGATTTCTCGCCGAAGGATTCCGACACGACGCCGTAAAACGAAGCCAGTTGGTGCATCAGAGCTCGCTGTAAGAAGAAAAAATAACAGCGAATTAGCGTCCAGTCACAACACAGCCTCCAAAGCAAGCTAACTTAACGCACCTCTTCTCCCGACATCACTCGCAGACTGACGCTATGGCAAGACGGTTCCTGCACAATACGTTCCAATCGACGCTCAACCACAGTGAGGTAGCTTGTGTTCGCCTTACCCCAGGCCACCAAATCGTCGGGGTAGCTTGGAGTCTTCATCTCTTCCTCGAAAGCAGCGGTATCTCCCCTAGCAAGTCCCGGTCTAGTCACTCCAAGAGCTTGTGCCAGTCTCTGGTTGCGCACGATTTGACCGCGAGGAGGAGTGGGGACCTGTCTCGCTGGAGACGGACCCTGTGTGTGGCCGCTTGAAGGTCGAGTAATAGCTGGTCTCAACACTGGAGCTGGCGCTGGTCCAGCAGGTGTTGGCAGTGCCGGGAAGGCTTCCTCAAGTCGCACTGGAGGTGACGGCGGGTGGTCACTGACGCCGTAGTTCCAATGATCTGGCACTTCGTCGGCGTAACCTGGAGTAATTGGTCCACTAACAGGGTTACTGCCACCACGCGCGACTTGAAAATTAAACTGAAGACGATTGTGAACGCCGTGAATGGAGCTCATATGCGCTTGATACTCGACATCGTTCGGGAAAACAACGAAGCGCATCTCAAGACTGCGACAAATGTACACCCGTCAGAACCGATATGCATAGAACTAATCGAAACAGAAGTACCGTGAGCGTACCATCTTCGGTCCTCGCACAAATGATGTTCTCGACGGAAATGTGTTTCCAGACTTGCACTGCAACATAAAGCGAATTGTTAGACATTAGGATCGTTGCGACATAGCACAGGAAACATCACAATACTCACTAGTTGCGGAAGTATTCGTTCTCCACCTTGCAGATGTGGCACTTAAAGTGGTCGCGTTCCAGATGCTCGTACAGCTCCTTGTCCCCGTAAAATCGTTTCCGACAGAACTGACACATTGGGTGGAAATCCTTTCCTGTGTTGGCGTGTTTCTGACCCGTGGGACCTCCTCGACTACGTCCAATGTTGTGTCCTTTCAATGCGCCCTTGGTAAACACCTCCTGTTCCTGAATAAAGAACGACTGGTGACTCAAGCAGAGCTCGCAGAACTCCACCCCGTGATCTTGGCGTAAATGTTCCTTCAGTTGGCCCAGCGAGTGCTTCAGCTCTCGGCAGCGCTTCATCCTGCACTTAAACTCGCGCAGACTGCGCAGTTCGTAGTAGTGCGCTTTGCAGTCGACGTAGATCGTCTCGGAGGGCTCGTCCAGCACGGAATCTGGTCCTGCTGCGTCGCCCCAGAGCTCAAAGCTCTCGTACGGACGCGAAGTGCTGCTGACAACCACGCGGTCAAGTGGCTGCTTGCACATGGGACAGTTGCGGTCGTCCATAATGAGTCGCATGCGCATGGAGCACTTGCTACAGATACCGTGATGGTTGCACTCGCCTACAGCATAAAACTTAATGGGATCGGCACATAGAATACAGTACTCAGGCTCTTTCGCGATGTTCTCATCTCGACTATACCGGTATCTTCACCACGCAATTTCAAGAAACTTTTTCTGCTGAAATGTTTTTTTTTAAATTGCTATGAATTTCATATCTATCCAGAGAGCCCTACACGACTACTTTACTCAAGCGTCCCACGAGGTCAATGTAGCAGCTTTGTGTAGCCCATTCATTGAGAGCTACACCCTCTCAGTCTAACTACGGGGGAATAACTACCACTTTTGCTGGTCCACGGCCACTTCGCGAGCCGAGATGTGCTC
>NW_003303539.1:40841-44302 GCF_000142945.1 Phytophthora infestans T30-4 | reverse complement strand
ATTGTCGATTCGGCCACGGTTCCGGCATTGCTTACACAACCGTTTCGCACTCAAACTTGTCTCCTGATCAAATCCCACAGCGCAAACTTTATCAAGGGCCGAAGATTCATACCGACGCTTTTTTTAATGTACAATCAGCTCTCGTAAATAACCCGGAACCAAGGACCCGTTGACGAACATCGGACTGTACTTACAGTATCTCGAATTTATCACAGACACCTCGGTGGAGATTATAGCACATTAGCCCCGCTGGCCGACGTCATACAAAAAAAGCGGCGGTGGTTACAACAGCCGTCGAGTCGGAACCAAACGGATTGTGTATTCTCGAGAGGGCTGAGTCAAACATACCGCTGAAGCCACCGGATCTTGAACCCGTAGGGCAGTTGCTACCGCGCTGGAAGAGTCGCCTGAAATGTATACAGTGAACGTGCGAAAAGCGTCGAAGTCACGAATATGACCCGGACTGTTTTTAACTAGTCACGGTGACGTTCGGGAAGAGGTTGAACGTGTTGTTCCAGAAGGCAAGCGCGTAGTTTGCTGTGCCGGAAGTGTTAAACCACTTTTGGATGGTGTCTGCCGCCTGAAAATGCTGGCTACACGAGTGCCATCACTAGTTCGGTGGACAGACGACTGTTAAAGCGAAGCTTTAAACATTCTGATGCCTTACGATGGGAGCTTGGACAGTGTGTCTGGGAACGAGATACGAGTGAGGGGCGTGATCGATTTGCCCGTGGCGTTTGGGACGGTCGTGAAGACGCTGTCATTTGTACATGTGAAATGTCAACACGTGTATGAATACACCACAGGTCTGTCAAAAGGTGAAAATAGCGTCCGAACGTGTGTTTTAAATTGATCGGTATTGACAGTATGTGATCCTGCGTAAAGGGGTATCAGTTCGCGTATAAATATAGTCTTGCTTTGTGTCACGATGTATGCTCATCTGCCAAACTGACATGTCTCGAATGAGCGCATCTCCGTTGAGGGAATCGTGTAGGGTACGTACCTGGGATAGCACCAAGTGCAAGGACGGATGGCAGACGAATTAAAGAGACACATTAACGGTGAAGAAGGTGGGTTGTCACTACAAAGAGGACGGATGTCGCCCCTCGAGTAACGCTTGGTACCTCAAGAGGGGGTGTCATGCTTAGGAACGCGTCGAAGTCCGACGCGTTCGGTTTAGTTGACTAGAATCACTTTCGGATTTGCGGGGTAAGGGTAACTACTTTCAACAAGCTTCTTTTACATTCTTCTACGACCACCTCCACCACGCGAGAGGCCCCGGCCGATGGCCTCGCTACAAGAATCGACTTCCTTCCTCCTTTCTTCCTATCGGGCGTGGAGCTACTACGGTCCGGTGTGGAACGTGCCACTGACGGCGTTCCAAGACTGTTAACGTTCCGAGACGACACCCAAGCATCCCTGTCCCGTGCTACCGCGCTGGAAGAGTCGCCTGAAATGTATACAGTGAACGCGCGAAAAGCGTCGAAGTCACGAATATGACCCGGGCTGTTTATAACTAGTCACGGTGACGTTCGGGTAGAGGTTGAACGTGTTGTTCCAGAAGGCAAGCGCGTGGTTTGCTGTGCCGGAAGTGTTAAACCACTTTTGGATGGTGTCTGCCGCCTGGAAATGCTGGCTACACGAGTGCCATCACTAGTTCGGTGGACAGACGACTGTTAAAGCGAAGCTTTAAACATTCTGATGCCTTACGATGGGAGATTGGACAGTGTGTCTGGGAACGAGATACGAGTGAGGGGCGTGATCGATTTGCCCGTGGCGTTTGGGACGGTCGTGAAGACGCTGTCATTTGTACATGTGAAATGTCAACACGTGTATGGATACACCACAGGTCTGTCAAAAGGTGAAAATAGCGTCCGAACGTGTGTTTTAAATTGATCGGTATTGACAGTATGTGATCCTGCGTAAAGGGGTATCAGTTCGCGTATAAATATAGTCTTGCTTTGTGTCACGATGTATGCTCATCTGCCAAACTGACATGTCTCGAATGAGCGCATCTCCGTTGAGGGAATCGTGTAGGGTACGTACCTGGGATAGCACCAAGTGCAAGGACGGATGGCAGACGAATTAAAGAGACACATTAACGGTGAAGAAGGTGGGTTGTCACTACAAAGAGGACGGATGTCGCCCCTCGAGTAACGCTTGGTACCTCAAGAGGGGGTGTCATGCTTAGGAACGCGTCGAAGTCCGACGCGTTCGGTTAAGTTGACTAGAATCACTTTCGGATTTGCGGGGTAAGGGTAACTACTTTCAACAAGCTTCTTTTACATTCTTCTACGACCACCTCCACCACGCGAGAGGCCCCGGCCGATGGCCTCGCTACAAGAATCGACTTCCTTCCTCCTTTCTTCCTATCGGGCGTGGAGCTACTACGGTCCGGTGTGGAACGTGCCACTGACGGCGTTCCAAGACTGTTAACGTTCCGAGACGACACCCAAGCATCCCTGTCCCGTGCTACCGCGCTGGAAGAGTCGCCTGAAATGTATACAGTGAACGCGCGAAAAGCGTCGAAGTCACGAATATGACCCGGGCTGTTTATAACTAGTCACGGTGACGTTCGGCAAGAGGTTGAACGTGTTGTTCCAGATGCCAAGCGCGTGGTTTGCTGTGCCGGAAGTGTTAAACAACTTTTGATGGTGTCTGCCGCCTGGAAATGCTGGCTACACGAGTGCCATCACTAGTTCGGTGGACAGACGACTGTTAAAGCGAAGCTTTAAACATTCTGATGCCTTACGATGGGAGCTTGGACAGTGTGTCTGGGAACGAGATACGAGTGAGGGGCGTGATCGATTTGCCCGTGGCGTTTGGGACGGTCGTGAAGACGCTGTCATTTGTACATGTGAAATGTCAACACGTGTATGGATACACCACAGGTCTGTCAAAAGGTGAAAATAGCGTCCGAACGTGTGTTTTAAATTGATCGGTATTGACAGTATGTGATCCTGCGTAAAGGGGTATCAGTTCGCGTATAAATATAGTCTTGCTTTGTGTCACGAAGTATGCTCATCTGACAAACTGACATGTCTCGAATGAGCGCATCTCCGTTGAGGGAATCGTGTAGGGTACGTACCTGGGATAGCACCAAGTGCAAGGACGGATGGCAGACGAATTAAAGAGACACATTAACGGTGAAGAAGGTGGGTTGTCACTACAAAGAGGACGGATGTCGCCCCTCGAGTAACGCTTGGTACCTCAAGAGGGGGTGTCATGCTTAGGAACGCGTCGAAGTCCGACGCGTTCGGTTAAGTTGACTAGAATCACTTTCGGATTTGCGGGGGTAAGGGTAACTACTTTCAACAAGCTTCTTTTACATTCTTCTACGACCACCTCCACCACGCGAGAGGCCCCGCCGATGACCTCGCTACAAGATCGACTTCCTTCGTCTTTCTTCTATCGGGCGTGGAGCTACTACGTCCGGTGTGACGTGCACTGACGGCGTTCCA
>NW_003303539.1:34884-40216 GCF_000142945.1 Phytophthora infestans T30-4 | reverse complement strand
TCGTCATGTTCCCACCTCTGGTCAGGACCCGGGGCGACCAAGTGCAAGGACGGATGGCAGACGAATTAAAGAGACACATTAGCGGTGAAGAAGGTGGGTTGTCACTACAAAGAGGACGGATGTCGCCCCTCGAGTAACGCTTGGTACCTCAAGAGGGGGTGTCATGCTTAGGAACGCGTCGAAGTCCGACGCGTTCGGTTTAGTTGACTAGAATCACTTTCGGATTTGCGGGGTAAGGGTAACTACTTTCAACAAGCTTCTTTTACATTCTTCTACGACCACCTCCACCACGCGAGAGGCCCCGGCCGATGGCCTCGCTACAAGAATCGACTTCCTTCCTCCTTTCTTCCTATCGGGCGTGGAGCTACTACCGTCCGGTGTGGAACGTGCCACTGACGGCGTTCCAAGACTGTTAACGTTCCGAGACGACACCCAAGCATCCCTGTCCCGTGCTACCGCGCTGGAAGAGTCGCCTGAAATGTATACAGTGAACGCGCGAAAAGCGTCGAAGTCACGAATATGACCCGGGCTGTTTATAACTAGTCACGGTGACGTTCGGGAAGAGGTTGAACGTGTTGTTCCAGAAGGCAAGCGCGTGGTTTGCTGTGCCGGAAGTGTTAAACCACTTTTGGATGGTGTCTGCCGCCTGGAAATGCTGGCTACACGAGTGCCATCACTAGTTCGGTGGACAGACGACTGTTAAAGCGAAGCTTTAAACATTCTGATGCCTTACGATGGGAGCTTGGACAGTGTGTCTGGGAACGAGATACGAGTGAGGGGCGTGATCGATTTGCCCGTGGCGTTTGGGACGGTCGTGAGACGCTGTCATTTGTACATGTGAAATGTCAACACGTGTATGGATACACCACAGGTCTGTCAAAAGGTGAAAATAGCGTCCGAACGTGTGTTTTAAATTGATCGGTATTGACAGTATGTGATCCTGCGTAAAGGGGTATCAGTTCGCGTATAAATATAGTCTTGCTTTGTGTCACGATGTATGCTCATCTGCCAAACTGACATGTCTCGAATGAGCGCATCTCCGTTGAGGGAATCGTGTAGGGTACGTACCTGGGATAGCACCAAGTGCAAGGACGGATGGCAGACGAATTAAAGAGACACATTAACGGTGAAGAAGGTGGGTTGTCACTACAAAGAGGACGGATGTCGCCCCTCGAGTAACGCTTGGTACCTCAAGAGGGGGTGTCATGCTTAGGAACGCGTCGAAGTCCGACGCGTTCGGTTTAGTTGACTAGAATCACTTTCGGATTTGCGGGGTAAGGGTAACTACTTTCAACAAGCTTCTTTTACATTCTTCTACGACCACCTCCACCACGCGAGAGGCCCCGGCCGATGGCCTCGCTACAAGAATCGACTTCCTTCCTCCTTTCTTCCTATCGGGCGTGGAGCTACTACGGTCCGGTGTGGAACGTGCCACTGACGGCGTTCCAAGACTGTTAACGTTCCGAGACGACACCCAAGCATCCCTGTCCCGTGCTACCGCGCTGGAAGAGTCGCCTGAAATGTATACAGTGAACGCGCGAAAAGCGTCGAAGTCACGAATATGACCCGGGCTGTTTATAACTAGTCACGGTGACGTTCGGGAAGAGGTTGAACGTGTTGTTCCAGAAGGCAAGCGCGTGGTTTGCTGTGCCGGAAGTGTTAAACCACTTTTGGATGGTGTCTGCCGCCTGGAAATGCTGGCTACACAAGTGCCATCACTAGTTCGGTGGACAGACGACTGTTAAAGCGAAGCTTTAAACATTCTGATGCCTTACGATGGGAGCTTGGACAGTGTGTCTGGGAACGAGATACGAGTGAGGGGCGTGATCGATTTGCCCGTGGCGTTTGGGACGGTCGTGAAGACGCTGTCATTTGTACATGTGAAATGTCAACACGTGTATGAATACACCACAGGTCTGTCAAAAGGTAAAAATAGCGTCCGAACGTGTGTTTTAAATTGATCGGTATTGACAGTATGTGATCCTGCGTAAAGGGGTATCAGTTCGCGTATAAATATAGTCTTGCTTTGTGTCACGATGTATGCTCATTTGCCAAACTGACATGTCTCGAATGATCGCATCTCCGTTGAGGGAATCGTGTAGGGTACGTACCTGGGATAGCACCAAGTGCAAGGACGGATGGCAGACGAATTAAAGAGACACATTAACGGTGAAGAAGGTGGGTTGTCACTACAAAGAGGACGGATGTCGCCCCTCGAGTAACGCTTGGTACCTCAAGAGGGGGTGTCATGCTTAGGAACGCGTCGAAGTCCGACGCGTTCGGTTTAGTTGACTAGAATCACTTTCGGATTTGCGGGGTAAGGGTAACTACTTTCAACAAGCTTCTTTTACATTCTTCTACGACCACCTCCACCACGCGAGAGGCCCCGGCCGATGGCCTCGCTACAAGAATCGACTTCCTTCCTCCTTTCTTCCTATCGGGCGTGGAGCTACTACGGTCCGGTGTGGAACGTGCCACTGACGGCGTTCCAAGACTGTTAACGTTCCGAGACGACACCCAAGCATCCCTGTCCCGTGCTACCGCGCTGGAAGAGTCGCCTGAAATGTATACAGTGAACGCGCGAAAAGCGTCGAAGTCACGAATATGACCCGGGCTGTTTATAACTAGTCACGGTGACGTTCGGGAAGAGGTTGAACGTGTTGTTCCAGAAGGCAAGCGCGTGGTTTGCTGTGCCGGAAGTGTTAAACCACTTTTGGATGGTGTCTGCCGCCTGAAAATGCTGGCTACACGAGTGCCATCACTAGTTCGGTGGACAGACGACTGTTAAAGCGAAGCTTTAAACATTCTGATGCCTTACGATGGGAGATTGGACAGTGTGTCTGAGAACGAGATACGAGTGAGGGGCGTGATCGATTTGCCCGTGGCGTTTGGGACGGTCGTGAAGACGCTGTCATTTGTACATGTGAAATGTCAACACGTGTATGGATACACCACAGGTCTGTCAAAAGGTGAAAATAGCGTCCGAACGTGTGTTTTAAATTGATCGGTATTGACAGTATGTGATCCTGCGTAAAGGGGTATCAGTTCGCGTATAAATATAGTCTTGCTTTGTGTCACGATGTATGCTCATCTGCCAAACTGACATGTCTCGAATGAGCGCATCTCCGTTGAGGGAATCGTGTAGGGTACGTACCTGGGATAGCACCAAGTGCAAGGACGGATGGCAGACGAATTAAAGAGACACATTAACGGTGAAGAAGGTGGGTTGTCACTACAAAGAGGACGGATGTCGCCCCTCGAGTAACGCTTGGTACCTCAAGAGGGGGTGTCATGCTTAGGAACGCGTCGAAGTCCGACGCGTTCGGTTTAGTTGACTAGAATCACTTTCGGATTTGCGGGGTAAGGGTAACTACTTTCAACAAGCTTCTTTTACATTCTTCTACGACCACCTCCACCACGCGAGAGGCCCCGGCCGATGGCCTCGCTACAAGAATCGACTTCCTTCCTCCTTTCTTCCTATCGGGCGTGGAGCTACTACGGTCCGGTGTGGAACGTGCCACTGACGGCGTTCCAAGACTGTTAACGTTCCGAGACGACACCCAAGCATACCTGTCCCGTGCTACCGCGCTGGAAGAGTCGCCTGAAATGTATACAGTGAACGCGCGAAAAGCGTCGAAGTCACGAATATGACCCGGGCTGTTTATAACTAGTCACGGTGACGTTCGGGAAGAGGTTGAACGTGTTGTTCCAGAAGGCAAGCGCGTGGTTTGCTGTGCCGGAAGTGTTAAACCACTTTTGGATGGTGTCTGCCGCCTGAAAATGCTGGCTACACGAGTGCCATCACTAGTTCGGTGGACAGACGACTGTTAAAGCGAAGCTTTAAACATTCTGATGCCTTACGATGGGAGCTTGGACAGTGTGTCTGGGAACGAGATACGAGTGAGAGGGGGCGTTATGCTATTTGCCCCGGGGCCTTGGGGGAGCGTCCTGAGAACGCTATCTTTTTTAACAGTGAAAAACCCATCGAAAATGTCAACACGTGTATGGATACACCACAGCTCTCTCAAAAGGTGAAAATAGCGTCCGAACGTGTGTTTTAAATTGATCGGTATTGACAGTATGTGATCCTGCGTAAAGGGGTATCAGTTCGCGTATAAATATAGTCTTGCTTTGTGTCACGATGTATGCTCATCTGCCAAACTGACATGTCTCGAATGAGCGCATCTCCGTTGAGGGAATCGTGTAGGGTACGTACCTGGGATAGCACCAAGTGCAAGGACGGATGGCAGACGAATTAAAGAGACACATTAACGGTGAAGAAGGTGGGTTGTCACTACAAAGAGGACGGATGTCGCCCCTCGAGTAACGCTTGGTACCTCAAGAGGGGGTGTCATGCTTAGGAACGCGTCGAAGTCCGACGCGTTCGGTTTAGTTGACTAGAATCACTTTCGGATTTGCGGGGTAAGGGTAACTACTTTCAACAAGCTTCTTTTACATTCTTCTACGACCACCTCCACCACGCGAGAGGCCCCGGCCGATGGCCTCGCTACAAGAATCGACTTCCTTCCTCCTTTCTTCCTATCGGGCGTGGAGCTACTACGGTCCGGTGTGGAACGTGCCACTGACGGCGTTCCAAGACTGTTAACGTTCCGAGACGACACCCAAGCATCCCTGTCCCGTGCTACCGCGCTGGAAGAGTCGCCTGAAATGTATACAGTGAACGCGCGAAAAGCGTCGAAGTCACGAATATGACCCGGGCTGTTTATAACTAGTCACGGTGACGTTCGGGAAGAGGTTGAACGTGTTGTTCCAGAAGGCAAGCGCGTGGTTTGCTGTGCCGGAAGTGTTAAACCACTTTTGGATGGTGTCTGCCGCCTGAAAATGCTGGCTACACGAGTGCCATCACTAGTTCGGTGGACAGACGACTGTTAAAGCGAAGCTTTAAACATTCTGATGCCTTACGATGGGAGCTTGGACAGTGTGTCTGGGAACGAGATACGAGTGAGGGGCGTGATCGATTTGCCCGTGGCGTTTGGGACGGTCGTGAAGACGCTGTCATTTGTACATGTGAAATGTCAACACGTGTATGAATACACCACAGGTCTGTCAAAAGGTGAAAATAGCGTCCGAACGTGTGTTTTAAATTGATCGGTATTGACAGTATGTGATCCTGCGTAAAGGGGTATCAGTTCGCGTATAAATATAGTCTTGCTTTGTGTCACGATGTATGCTCATCTGCCAAACTGACATGTCTCGAATGAGCGCATCTCCGTTGAGGGAATCGTGTAGGGTACGTACCTGGGATAGCACCAAGTGCAAGGACGGATGGCAGACGAATTAAAGAGACACATTAACGGTGAAGAAGGTGGGT
>NW_003303539.1:9777-13014 GCF_000142945.1 Phytophthora infestans T30-4 | reverse complement strand
CCTTTGGGTGGGCCCCACTTTTTACCTGGTAGGTTGCTGCATTTTTGCATACGGCTCGGCTGAAGCTTCATGAAGTAGGCGGCCACGTAGCCCAACTTGCTGTCATTGCATTCAACGGCTGACTTGACGATGCGAAGCTGGCGGGCAGTAGCAGGCTGCTCTCAACTGCTGGCTCAAACGCCAACAGCATCGTTTCGTATCCTCAATACTTTGTGACTTATCGTAGAGGATCTCGTCAATGGACAGCAGAGGTTTGGCTTTTTCTATTTCGCCCTGCTCGAGACGCTGGCTGTCGGCTGCAACGCTTTAGTTTACTCGAGTGGGCGTAGGAGCGGGACATATGGGAGTGTAGCAACGTTAAGATGAGGATGGATATATAGCGAGGTGAAGGTAAGAATTGGTCTTACCATTTCATGCCCTAAACAGCGACAATGGTTCGTTTTATGCGTTCTTCTTTCCGTTATGGAGATTTCAGTTTTCCTCTTCTTCCACAAAGAATTCCGCTTCCGCTGGCTTTTGAAAAAACCGGGGTGGGACGGGAGATTTGATTTCCCAAATTGTAGAGGGACGCATAGGGCGTTCACTTACAAATCTCTGATTGGGCCACTATTGACAAATCCAATAAATTAGCGTGGCTAACAACGGGCCTTACAATAATCAAGAAAGTTGAATTGTGGCCCGAAATATGTCGGCCATGGATGTACAGTGTACACGTACCGGTATGTATTGACGTTTGCCGTCTTCATTCCGTATGGAGATTCACCTGTAAGGAGGTCTCCCTTTCGTCCACAAAGAATCCCCGTCCGCTGGCTTTTGAAAACCCGGGTGGACGGGGATCTGATTCCAAGTTAGTGGATGCATATGGCGTTCACTTACAAATCTCTGATTGGGCCACTATTGACAAATCCAATAAATTAGCGTGGCTAACAACGGGCCTTACAATAATCAAGAAAGTTGAATTGTGGCCCGAAATATGTCGGCCATGGATGTACAGTGTACACGTACCGGTATGTATTGACGTTTGCCGTCTTCATTCCGTATGGAGATTCACCAGTGGGGAGGTCTCCCTTTCGTCCACAAAGAATCCCCGTCCGCTGGCTTTTGAAAACCCGGGTGGACGGGGATCTGATTCCAAGTTAGTGGATGCATATGGCGTTCACTTACAAATCTCTGATTGGGCCACTATTGACAAATCCAATAAATTAGCGTGGCTAACAACGGGCCTTACAATAATCAAGAAAGTTGAATTGTGGCCCGAAATATGTCGGCCATGGATGTACAGTGTACACGTACCGGTATGTATTGACGTTTTCTCTGAGGAGACAACCCAAAACAAAATGATACTTATGAATCTAAGTACGAATCGCGATTTAAGCACTCTAAACGAAAGCGGGGCGTCTCCTTTATCTTTTGAGCCCTTATAAGCTGCAGAATGCTTAAAACTGAAGAAGTTGTGGTCGCTCAAAAATATTATCTTCATTTATGGGCCCTCGAAATGACGATAAGGAGTGTTGTGAGCTCAATAATTTTTCAATTTTAGAGATTTAAGAAGCTCTTGTTAAAAGCAATTGAATAAGGGTAGTTTTACAGTTTTTTCGATGGAAGTTTACAATAAATGTCACTGTTTCGGTTAAGTGCGAAAATCAATTGGCCAATATTAAGCTCGATTATCTCGATAACTCCAAATGGTTCGTAAGAGCATCTCCAGCGGCAAGTCTCAACTCCGGTTTTAACGCGAAAGTA
The DNA here is from genome assembly GCF_000142945.1 of Phytophthora infestans T30-4. Lineage (NCBI taxonomy): Eukaryota > Oomycota > Peronosporomycetes > Peronosporales > Peronosporaceae > Phytophthora > Phytophthora infestans. Next base: position 11,271 of record NW_003303539.1, on the reverse strand, counting down.
ACGTGATTGAGACCTGACCAAGTTTTATTAACTTCCAGCAGAAAGTCTTAACAGCGGTTTTTACTTTTTGAAGCTCTAAAGTAGCGATTCAAGTCTTAAGATAAAACTCCAGTTTTAATAGATTATGTGGCCCACTCACTTCAACATACGCGGGAAGATTCCAACAAAACCATGGGGAAGGGGCCTGAATGGGGCGACGACGACACGATCCAGTTGTGCAAGGCATGGATATACACCTTCCAAGACCCTATACGCGGTGCCGGTCAGAAGAAGGCTACGTTCTACATGAGGATGTATCAACTTTGGCTTCAAATTAAAAGCAAAGAATCGGATGATCGATCTGAACTCGCTGTTGCTGGTAGGTTGAAGAAAATGCAGCCCGCAGTGACAAAGTTTGAAAGCATTTATTCAAAGCTGAAGAGTAGAGAGCGCTCTGGATGGAATGAGGAAAAGTACATAACATCGGCAGTGGGGATTTACGCTGAGCGTCACAAGCAACAATTTGAGATTTTAGCAGCATGGAAGGAGCTCCGTGACAAGCCAAAGTGGACAGCTCAGCTCACAACGACCGCGGGTTCAAAACGACGTGGCACCGATGCATCCGTTGTGTGTCGGCCACAGGGCCAGAAGGCTGCAAAGCGATCAAAAGGTGTGCTAGCAGACGACATTCAGCAACGGTTCGTTGCTGCTTCAGAGAAGAAGGCGTTGCTGATGGAACAACAACTACCCACGAGCAGCATTCTCGTCTAAAAGCACCTCAATGTCATATCGTGTAGGTTTTCGAAGATATGCATCACCAAACAGACGAATAATACTGCCACAAAATGTCTTCAAAGGCTTTAGTGCTGTTGATTCACCAATCCGTATGAGCTCATCCATTTGGTCGGCGCTTGCGCCGTACGCGAGCATCCGCAGCGCACACGTCGCGTTTTGCTCTGGTAAGAGACCAGGAAGTCCTGTAGCGTCATGTCTCTGAACGAAGTAGTTACTGTACTCGTCACCTACGAGTGTGTTGACAATAGTCTCGAATAGACTTCGACGCATACGAAATCGGCGGCGAAAATCATCTGTGGACACGATAAGATGACACAAGTAGATGGCAGTTAGTACAGGAATGTGTTTGTCGTAGCAGTAGATACAAAGGTTACGTTCATCGTGCGTCGAGTTTGGTCCAAAGTAATCGGCCATCCGTCTGGCTCCCCATTCGGCGCGATCTCGAGCTTTTCCTGCGCGTTTTCCTGCGCTCGACCCTCCATGCTTAGGTCTGCGCTTTTGGACTGAAGAGGGGAGAATGTAAAGACGGAAGAACTCGTCATCGGAGCTGCCGTCGTCACTGAGGCAGACGCTTGCCGCCGATGCAGAGAGGATTTCCATTACTGGGGAAGAAGGATTTTTTCAGACTGCGGGCTTTAATTGGACAAAATAAAATTGAATAAAACGCTGTTAAGACTTGTTGCTGTGGTGTCTTCAAGTCTCAATCGCCGGATTCGAGGT
>NW_003303539.1:0-2524 GCF_000142945.1 Phytophthora infestans T30-4 | reverse complement strand
CACCAACAGCTGGGCATGCTAGCGCTGTCTGCAACGAAGCTGTTTCAATTAATGCAGCGTTTTGACGCTTCAGTGCTCTTTGCTGCATTGATTAGAACAGCTGCTTTGTCGCCCGAGTTATTTCCCCCCTGGTTTTGAATTCTCCCCAATTTGGGCATTGTATCGGTTTCCTTATCGCGAGGATGTTGGTCCCTCACATGCTCTTTCTATAGAAACACTGGGGAACGACCCGGGTAGGCGCTGTCCCAAAAGGCACATTTGGCGACTTCGTGGAGAAGTCGCGCTTTGAGCGCATCATGCAAAACCTGCATTTTACCGACAACACAGACCCGAGAGCTGAAACGGACCGCGCCTGGAAGTCCGCTCCGTAGTGGATACGCTACAGCAGACGTTTGCAAGGGGATACAACGTTCCTCCCGTTGTGTCGTTCGACGAGGCCATGATTCCATCAAGAAGTCATCACAAGGTGACCAGGCAATTTCTGAAGGACAAGCCCCACAAATGGGGCACAAATCTGTTTATGACATGCTGTGCTGACACAGCGTATTGTCTACGGTACGTAGTTTGACGGCCTCCATCGTGGAGTATTTTTTTTGGCTAAGTCTCACATGTTGTATTTGTCTACCTCTGTATTGTTTGGAATGTTGTATTGTGCTGCATCGAAGGCTGAAAGTATTTTGTGGAACTAACCAGCACTCAGACGAGCTCGGAGGTCAATCGACGACCCGATTTTCAGCAGACCCGAACTCTGGCCCTGCAGCGGTTACCCGTAATCTGCATGAAGTTCTTCCTGCCCCAGAAGAAGGTGTGTACCACGCTGTGGTGACGGATCGATTCTATACGTCGATCCAGCTAGCTTTGCAGCTCCTGGCTGGGAATGTATACACGGTTGGCACTATACAGCTAAACAAGAAAGGGTTTCCGCCAGCCCTCGTGACCAAAGCAGCAACTCGTCCAACTCATATCCCCCGCGGGACCAGCACGATCGCCGTCGCAAAGGGCTGCGATCTTCTACAGGTAATGCTTTGGTGGGACCGCCTTCCGGTCTACCTTCTCTCGACTGGCAGCAGTACATCTATTGAAACCTGCGGTAAGTTACTTTTGGGTCGTGTCTTAGCGACGACGGCTTCCTAACTAATGCTGTTAATGTTGTACCATCGAAGGGCGGCATCTACGTGGCGGCAGAAAGGAAATCATACCCTGCCCATCAGCGATGCGCGACTATCATCGCTGGATGGGCGGGGTTGATATCCACGACCAGCTAAGGCTACAGCGCTATTCGCTGCAACTCTCGGTGCGCTTTTGAAAGTACTGCAAGACGGTCTTCTTAGGCCTAGTCGACATGGCACTCGTGAATGCCTTTATCATTTTCCGTGAGGCTCAGAAAATGGTTGGTGAAGGTGCTGATCATGCCGGATTTCTAGCAGAGTTACAGGCGCAGCTTTTGCCGGTCACTTCGGCTGACTTCATTGATGAGGTATATACTACATGTTTGCCGGCGATCATGTGGTAGATGTTGTATCGTATCTGACTCGTTTATTATCATGCAGACATTTTCTCCAGCACCTTCCGACCAAAAAGGTGGCCTCGATATCAGCTGCCCACAAATTGACCGAGTTTCCAGAGTGGACCCAGATCCGGGAAGGTGTTCGGAAGAGGCCACAGCACCAGTGCAAGGTCTGCTCGATTCGCAAGCAGAAGGTCGGCCAGCGCAGTGCAGCGAGGTTCTATTGCGAGGCATGCAGCGACGGCAACAAGTAGTAAGTGTGACAGTGGCCTATGCAATCGTACTTTGACTAATTGTACTTCTTCATGCACAGTGTCTACCTCTGTGACCGAGTCCGGCCGGGCCACTACCCAGGAAACACCATGACATGCCACCAAATCTGGCATGTCATGTGGAAGAACGGAGAGGAGCGGCCTCACCCTCGTGTTGGTCGTAAATTCCAGATGCGCAGCCCGACAAAGAAGCGCCGACGCGCCGCTAGTGATACGGAAGAAGGCAGCGGCGCGGAGGAGGGAGGCGCTGGCAGCGGTACTGTGGAGGGGGGCGCTGGTTCCGAAGGCAGCGGTGCGGAGGAGGGAGGCGCTGGCAGCGGTACTGTGGAGGGGGGCGCTGGTTCCGACACTGATGTCGGCGCTGAAGAGAGAAGTGGTGGGGAGGGATGTGCTGGAGAGGACGATAGCGAGTAAGAGTGGGCTTGTCGATGAATACCTAACCTGATTCAATATAAATGTGTTGCAATCATTGATGACTGTACAGATAGCCATTGCGCTTCGTACATGGCATGTTCAAGCCCTGTAAAAGGGACACTTCTAATATGTTGGATATACGTCTTCTTCAGGTTTGTTGGCGCAGCGTGGGTGTCTTAGACAGCATGTGGCTACATAGCGCTGCGAACAAGCTCGCAATCAATGTATCACCGAGCGTCTGATCTTCCCGCAGTGCAGAAAACGTATTCGTACTTACGGAGGTCAATACAAAATAACAAGTTTAGCCTATTTTTAACATGTTGTATATACA
>NW_003303538.1:95631-99505 GCF_000142945.1 Phytophthora infestans T30-4 | reverse complement strand
GCTGGATCCAACCCTTCCTCTGGACCTAGTGACGGCCATCACCTGGACTGTCCTTTTCCCGGATCCAACTACCACCACTTCGTCTAGTCGGTTCAATGTAACGAGATCCTGACGCTCGGTCTCTCTCTCCACTTCGACACCACATTGATTCCGTAAAGCGGCACTGGCCAAGCTATCTGCACTGTCATTCCAATCTCGCTTGACATGCACCAAATCGTGATTCATCCAACCACGCAGGTGGATCATCACTTTCTGCCGTAACAGTGTTAGGGCCGGGGCCTTGCAGTCAAGCTCGCCTCGCACCTGTCTGATTACCAAATTTGAATCCCCACAAATCACCAACCTTTTCGGATCTTGTCCCTTTAGTAAATCCAAACCCAGAAGAAGTCCGTTATACTCCGCCTCATTGACGGTGAGGCCTTCCGCGTAAGTGGATCTGGCCCGTACAACTTCCCATCCGGGCAGTCTCCACAGTATTGCACTGTATGCTCCTCCTCCGCGTCGTACACGAGCGGATCCATCGAAACTCAGGACGTATAGATCCTCATCCACCTGTACCGTCGGGATCGGGATCTGGATCCGGCGTCTGGGCTCTTTCTTAGGGGCGATCCTAGTCAGCGCCTCATCCATCTTAGCTCGAGGAGTGATGCTCGCGGCCAAGACTCCCAGGATCTCGTCTTCCCCTTTCGAACATTTCACAATCTCCAGCGTCCAAGGTGAGAGTAAAGCTGCCCACTGTCCCAAACGTCCTTGCAACCCGGCCGACTTGAACAGCCAGGCTAGCGTGGAGTGTCGAGTCAGGATCCGGATGGATCTTCCCACTAGCAGGTTATAATTTAGATCCAACACGCGCAGGAGCGCAAGTATCTCTTTCTCCACCGCTCCGTAGTTCAGTTCATTCGGCTTCAGTGTCCGGCTGACAAAGGTGACTGGATGACAGATCCCCTCATGTTCTTGCACCAGAGCTGCTGAGACTGCCCAGTCACTGGCATAAACTATTACCGTAGGTTGACGTTCCGGATCGAAATGACGGAGGATAGGCGTGGTCGCGATCCTGTTCCTCAGTTCCACGAACGCGTGTTGAGCTCGGATCCACCGAGATTCTGCCTTTTCCATGTTCTGATCCGTCGTCTCTATCCAGACTGGATCCTCTCTCTGTTGGTCTCGGGGTGGATCCAGCTCCTGTGTTAGGTCCTCTTCTGACGTCATACCACTTGGATCCCTTCGTGGATCCGACATCTCCCGGGCCAGAGCTTGTTGGATTTTCATCCGGACAGCTGGAGCGGTCATCGCAGCAAAATCTACCTCTCTTAATTCATACAACACCGCGGCAAACAGGGCGTAATCCTCGATGAACCGACTGTAGTAGTTCAAACTGCCCAAGAAGGATTGCATCGCTCGTAACGACTGTGGGAAGGACAAATCGACTAATGAAGACAGGTCCTTAGGATTCGCCTCCAATCCCTCCTTGGAAACTCGATGGCCCAAGTAATCCACCTTGCGCATATCCCAATAGCTCTTAACCACACTGATAGAGAGATTCCACTTAGTACAAGCCTCCAGTAAGAATGTCATTTTGGCACAATAATTCCCCAGATTTCCCCCGAGTTTCCAGAATTTTTCTAGAATTTAAAATTTGGGGCTTCCCAAAACACAAAGCGGGTTCCCAGAATTCCCCTGGTTCCCCCCTTTGAAAAGGGTTCCCCTTTTGGGTTTCCCCCTTCCCCGCGAAACCACCCTTTTTGGGGTTAGTTTTTTGTGTGTTTTTCGGATAAACCCATAGGAGGGCGTTATCGATCAGGCGTTGGTAGATCTGGGGTGCGTTCTTCAATCCAAACGGCATCCGGGTCCACTCGAACAGGCCAAACGGTGTGATGAATGCGGATATTGCGCGAGCTCGATCCGTCATAGTAACCACCCAGAAACCACTGGCCATGTCTAGAGAACAGTACCAGAGTACTTTATCCAAATCTTCCAACAGCTCATTGATCAGAGGCATCGGATACACCATCAATCGAGTCAGGCTGTTAACCAGCCGGTAATCAATGCACAGACGTATATCCACCCCGTTCTTCTTGATGATGATTACCACTGGGGATGCCCACGGGGACGTCGAGAAACTGATGATCTTGGCTTGCAGCAGGCCCTTAATCAGATCCGACAGTTTTTCTCGGAGCTGAGGTGCCACCTTCCGCACCCTTTGAGCGATCGGTTTCGCGTCGCCGACATCGATGTCACATTTGACTCCGCGGGCGGCGGGCGGTAACGCATTACCTTTACCGATCAGCAGGTGTCGGCTTTCCCAGATCTTCTGACGTAAGCGATCCACTTCAGTGGGTTCGTTCGCCCCTGGATCCACTTGGATATCATCAATCGTGACCTCCTCTGTGGTCAGTGGTACCTCCCGGGATCACCGCCATGCCTTCTCCCAGATCCTCTGCGTGTAGATCCCCGCCTTCACGGTAACAGACTTGCTCATCTTCCGTCTTCGTAGGATCCACCATTGGATCCAAACACCGCGGCCCTCTCTCGCCTGGAAGTCCTTCTATCTTCGGGGGTTCAGGTACCCTGGTATCAGGGAAACCACCAGTTGGATCCAGTTGGTCCTCTAACGAGTTTAAGCCCGACAGTTCGGGTTTGACTAGTGTTGCCACTCTCGATAGGGATCCAGGCACGTTATCCAATGGAGAGCTTGGATCCACTTGGGATCAGCGGGATCCGGCTGCTCGGCTTTAGCCCTCGGCAATCCTTCATCCACCGACCCTGCGTTATCTAAGGGCCGACTCTGGGGATCGTCCCCTGTCCTGGATCCAACTCCCATTGCTTGGATCTCAACCCGTCGATCCCTCTGCAGGATCTTTCGCGGCGTTGGATATGAAGGCCGATCCACCAAGGGGCCAGTTGGCTCCGCTGGGAGCTCCACCTCTGCGAGAGATTCGATCTCGGTAGTCGCCTCGTACACCAGATTCTGCCATTCTTTGTAGCGGCGGGATCCCACTGACACATATCCAGGTCGTCTAGGGATACCGTCCTTCGCCAACCATCGTCCGATCTCCTCATAATGATCCAGTAATAATCTCTTGTCGCTGACGTTCGTGACCTGGAGGTATTGCGATCGACCTGGTCCTTGGATTACGGTAGGTACCCATTTCTCGCCCCGAGTGACCCACAGTCTTTCGTGTTCCACCCACTTTAACCGGTCTGGCAGCTCCCAAGTTTCCCCGGGCTCGATCCAGGTGGTCTTATCCGCCCTTATGATCCTCATCTTCGCTCCATACAACGGCCGCCGTCCGCTGAGCTGGATCCGCATCTCGTCAGGGAAACAAAGTGTCCCATCCGCCAGATCCAACCTCACTCCGGCCGGCACCGTGAAATCCATCCCAAGGATGGCGTCTTGACCAGCGAGATCCCCGACCCAAATGTCAAACCAATACACCAAACAACCTGCCAGCGTGATCTTGATCCGCGTTCTCCGTTCGTACGTACCCGCCTTCACCATTCCACACATCTTGGATCGACTCCATCCACTTGCACCCATCTTACGAGCAAAGGCGGTATCAGTATAGACACCTCGGCATCACTATCTAGGAGTAGGATTTCTTTTTTCATTGTTGATTTTGCCCCCTACCTTGGGCTTGTTCTGAATCCACTTTCCCGGGGGCATGGTACTTCCCAGTACCCACGGGACTCTCCTGTTAGCAGAATCCATGGATCCAACATTCTTCAGATCTCATAGGATCCAGTTGACCCAAACAGACCTTAGGGTGGATCTGCGTGGACTTTCCCTCTTGGAAGGTTCAAACCATTCGTCCATGTTTGGCGTTTCTCCCATTAACCCCCGTGGCTCTAACTCTGTGGAAAAATCCAGGGTTGA
>NW_003303538.1:71304-91468 GCF_000142945.1 Phytophthora infestans T30-4 | reverse complement strand
TCCTCTGCGTCGAGCACACCGGCTACGATGCCTGACTCCGTAAGCAAACGTAATAGATCCTTGACTGCCACCAACTTGTTCGCCGTTTTCGTTGGTGCTCTTACCGGTTCCCTTGGATCTTCGATCTGTCGTGGATTCAGGATCTGCATGACAGGATCTTGATGCAGGAAGTCGCGTAAAGCTTGGTGGCGATACACAAACTCGAGATCCTTGTCGGACCAGCTTGACCTGGATCCAGCTTGGTCTTCTTCCGACTCTGGAGCTTGCATCTTCTTCCGCGTAGTCTTACTCGTTTTCGTTTTTTTTCTCGTTTCTTCGACTAGCGGGCTTGGGTTTAGGTACGGTGTTGGCTTAACCGGTGAATCTGCAAATGCATACCGTTTCGCCTTTACTTTCCCTTGTTTTGTTAGCGGATCTTGACTTGCGTCAAGATCCGCAGGGTTCCCCGATGGGACCTGGGGAGGATAGAGAGGTTTCTCTTCTAGATCCGGATCCACCTCTCTTCCGTCGACAGAGTTCCTCCCAAAACTCCATCGATCCGCGGATCTTGTTTCATTCAGCAGCGTCTTCGTCGATCCGACTTCCGACGACGCCTCTTCCCCTGGCTCAATCTTCACTTGAGCATCTTCTTGGGACTCACGGTGAAATCCCGAGTCACCAAAAGATCCGGGCACGCGCACCATTGTGGTGTAGCGTAATCATCAAAATGTGCGAGATTGCTGGATCCAGCTTACCAACTGCGCCCAGACACCGACTAACGGAGGGGGTCCCCGATGATCCGTGTTCTGCTGAACTTTCCTCACCTTGTGTACCCGTCGGTAGGGCGGGATCTTGCTCTCTCGGTAACTTCCGAAGAGTTCAAGTGGTGAAGCTTGAGTGTCTTGGCGAGACGTGGGGATGGGGTGGAGCAGCAGTGGAAAATCTTCACTCTGCGTCCGTGGATGGTTCCGTATCCTAAGCGAATATTCGAGCTTATGGATTTGGGGCCTAGATCGTGGATCTGGCCGTAGAGTTGCCTTGCGGGTGTGTTCCCTTGCCTTTGTAGTTTCCTTTGCGTCGTACTTGCCGCCTCCTGTGACGGGATCTTGAGAGTTGAGAACCTCTAGGGTGTAACCGACCAAGTAGTAAATTCGGTTAACCTGTCGGATCTGCACAAGTAAAGGAAAAGCTCACTAGGTTGTAGGATCTGGCCAATGTATTATCCAGTTATCACTACCAACACTAGATTCGCAATTCCCAACCTTCTCCTAGCTCGTACGGCCAATGTAGTTCCGGTTCTTGAGGGCGGGAAGGCACTTGCGTGATACTGTGCAAATTGAGGACTGTATTGATATTTAAGCCTATACCTGCCTGGATTTCTACCTTCTATGTCTTTCATCTGCTAAATCCCTTACCAGGCTCGGCTGCATGTCTCTTCTTCCCTTGACCCATCGTCCCAGCTGTATTAATCTTCAGATCCACCGGATCCATGACGTAATCATCATGGTCACCCTATTATGGGGTACACTCATCCGGATCCAGGGTCGCTTGGCATCCACTTTCACTGTAAGTTTGCACTCGTCGTCGATCTTGGGCTCTCCATCATCTAACATCATCTCGCAACCGTCTGTGATCTCCATTGTCCCACGAAAGTTCGAGATCCACTGTATCCATCATCCCTATACCCTGGATCCAGGTCCCTCCAGGCGGGATCCTCCCTCCTTGGATCCAACCTCGGAAGTATGGGATCCGGGGTACCTCGCGGTGGATCTTGACTCTTCATTAGCCGTGGCTACTAGATCCACCTTCAGAGGGCACCGACCATCCTTCCTTCATAGGATCCACACTCGATCCACTCTTGTATAGTATATCCCATATCCATCTTAGTTAATCCAGGTAAGGGTGGATCCGAGGTAAGTCTTGGTGGATCTTGCCTTCTCGTACGTCGCTCATATCGGATCCATTGTCATTCCATACGGGGTGTTGCTCGCCATGGCTAATCCACCACAGGCAACTTGCATCCGTGCCAGCCAACCCAAATCCTCTCTAATCACTTGAAATTGTCACTGATTCGGGATAGTGACCCCGCGTCAGGCCCATTCTCTTATTTCTGAAAAAGCACTTCACCACACGTATGACTCTAGGTTCCGTTCGTACGGGGCCCCTTCGGCGTACGGCCTCGACCGCAGCCTTGCTGTTTAGCCCGAGCCTTGGGTGCCTGCTGCGGCGCTCTCGTCAACACCTGTGGTCGTACCTCGCTTCGATGAGCTGGGCAAGGTAGGTCTGCGAGTCAGCAACCCCCTGCGGATCATGGTACCGCTTAATACGTCCAACGTAGAACGTCGGGTGCGTCGTCATTGACTTGGGCAGGTCGATAGTGTATGACGCACCATGCCTGGCCAGGACCACGAGCGGTCCAATGAAGCGGTACTTCAGCTTGTTGCTGCCGACAGAGCTGACAGTGTCATGAGGTTGGTTCCTCGTGTCTAGTAACACTAAGTCCCCCACTTTAAATACACTTAAGGTTCCTCTTCCATGTTTGTCAGAGTACTCCTTCTGTCTGTCCTGGGCCGCTGCCATACCATCGCCGACCCTGCTGATCACACTCAGCTTAGTATCTACAAAGACCTTCACTTGTTTCCGCAGCGAAACCGGTCTCACATCTGAGACCTGGGTGGAAAGAGCTTTCTGACCCCCCCCCACCTAGAATAGAGGACTCAGCGTCTCCTCGAAGAGTGAGAGGCACTCTGGGGAGAGGCAGCCGCTCTAATAGAGTGGCGTGGACCCTGTGGACGCGTGCGGCGGGGAAGGATTCGTATGACGATTAGCTTGAGCCCGATCCGACGATAATCCCACTGGCTTCTTGCTGGATCTGGCTCGATCCTGGCTGGATGGTATCAGATCGTAGGTATGGCACCCTGGATTCCGAGTCTTCACACTGGAGGGTGCCTCCTGTCCCCGAATCATTGCCCGCGCTTTTAACATTGACGCCCCGGAGGTACCTAGGGTCATGCGTCGCGGCTCGGAAGCCGTATCTGATCCATCCTCAGCCGCGGATTCGTAGTTCGAGGATGCAGCTTGGCTGATCCTCGGCGACGACACAGGATCCATGGTGTGCGGCTTTTCTCCGGCGATGGACTTGACTCTGACGAAGAGGCCCCGCGTCGCCGATACTATGAGATCCAAGTCTAGCTCGAAGATATCCTCCGCATCGAACGCACCAGCTACGATGCCTGAATCCGTAAGCAGACGTAACAGATCCTTAAATGCCACTAATTTGCTCGCCGTTTTCATTGGTGCCCTCACCGGTTACCCTAAATCTTCGATCTGTCGTGGGTTCCGGTTTCGCATGACAGCATCTTGATACAGAAAATCACGTAGCGTTTGGTGGCGATATACAAACTCGAGATCCTTGTCGGACTAGCTTGACCTGAATCCAGCTTGGTCTTCTTCCGACTCTGGAGCTTGCATTTTCTTCCGCGTAGTCTTACTCGTATCGGTCTTCTTTCTCTTCTTTTCGACTAGCGGGCTTGGGTTTCGGTACGGTGTAGGCTTGACCGGTGAATCTGCAAATGCATACCGTTTCGCCTTCACTTTTCCTTGTTTTTGTAACGAGTCTCAGGACGCCTGCTCGCCGGCGGGTCGCACCGCTCACTGCCCACCGTCTGTAGGTGAACTACCAGGGTTCCGAGGCATGCACGCAATCAACACTGTACTGGCTGCTCTCAAGCCGCCGGGACGCGTCCGTCCCTATTTGTATTCAACTCAACCACTCTGCTCTACTCGATGTAGAGTTCTCAACGCAACCTCAACCTCAACTGCGTCTTACTGCTCAGCCCTGCCTCTCACAGGACCGCGGCTCACCGCGCAGACACGCTTAGCGGCCACCGAGGCAGTCACACACACGTCGAACCCTGTGTCCGCCGCACTGGTCACCGCCGGTAAGCCCGCGTGCAACAACAATCAGACTCGTCAAAGGGCTAACCTTTTCTGACTCGCCCGCTTCCTCAAACCACAACCACCACCACGAACGGCTCCACCCCGTCGCTCTCTGCCCAACTACCCACTCGCTTTGTGCCTTACGGCTCTGCTCAAGAAAGCCAGGCAACTCTGCTCGCCCGGCACTCGACTCGTTCTCGCGCTTCTCCGGCTGTGCTCGCAACGACCTGCAAGTCCTGGGCCCAAACACGCGCTCCGCAACTGACGCACCACTTTGCTCGTACTCGAGCCACTTGCGCCTCGCGGATCCAATTCTTAACTGAGCTCGAGCCGCCGCTCGCCGCTCAGTGTCCCCATCACGTCCCGAATTCTCGGTCGACTTCGACGTGAAGCAGCTGCTCTACTGGCTTCTTACAGTGCTACACTTCGTCGTCTCACCACCTCGTCCTTTCGTTTATTGTTCTGCTAGGGCCCACTACCGCACACTCATCGCCCTTCGATAGTAACGGTCGGTGTCGTACCCACTGCAGCTGTGGGTACAGACTGTACCGTACCGTGGCTCTTCTTATCACGCAAGCCTCTGCCGCTCCGTTCACCGCTGGTCCCGTGAACTGGCGTCGTCTCCGCTTCCCCACGAACGAGCTGCCCGTGTTCCGTGCCGGGTTGCAGCTGCCCGCCTTCAGCAGCAAAGACCCGCTCAGTCCCTCGTACTAGTGCCCTGTTACATTTTGTTAACGGATCTTGACTGGCGTCAAGATCCGCAGGGGTACCTGGGGGGGGGGGGTAGAGAGGTTTCTCTTCTAGACCTGGATCCACCTCTCTTCCGTCGACAGAGTTCCTCCCAAAACTCCATGGATCCGCGGATATTACTTCATTCAGCAGCGTCTTCGTCGATTCGACCTCCGATGACGCCTCTTCCCCTGGCTCAATCTTCACTTGAGCATCTTCTTGGGGCTCACGATGAAATCCCGAGTCACCAAAAGGTTCGGGCACGCGCACCATTGTGGTGTAGCGGGATCAGCAAAATGTGCGAGATTGCTGGATCCAACTTGCCAACAGCGCCCAGACACCGACTAACGGAGGGGTCCCCCGATGATCCGTGATCTGCTGAACTTTCCTCACCTTGTGTACCCGTCGGTAGGGCGAGATCTTGCTCTCTCGGTAACTTCCAAAGCGTTCAAGTGGTGAAGCTTGAGTGTCTTGGCGAGACGTGGGATGCGGTGGAGCAGTTGTGGTAAGATCTTCACTCTGCGTCCGTAGTTGTTTCTAGATCCTAAACGAATATTCGAGCTTGGTGGATCCAGGGCCTAGATCTGGGATCTGGCCGTAGGGTTGCCTTGCGGGTGTGTTCCCTTGCCTTTGTAGTTTCCTTTGCGTCGTACCTGCCGCCTCCTGTTGCGGGATTTTGAGAGTTGAGAGACTCTTAGGTATACCCGGCCAAGTAGTAAATCCGGTTAACCTGTCGGATCTGCACGTGTAAGGGAAAGCTCACTAGGTGGTAGGATCTGGCCAATATATTATCCGGTTATCACTACCAACACTAGATTTGCAATTCCCAACCTTCTCCGAGCTCGTACGGCCAATGTAGTTCCGGTTCTTGAGGGCAGGAAGGCACTTGCGTGATACTGTGCAAATTGAGGACTGTATTGATACTTAAGCCTATACCTGCCTGGATTTCTACCTTACTTGTTGAGTCCCTTACCAGGCTCGGCTGCATGGCCTTTCTTTCCTTGGTCCATCACCCCAGCTGTATCAGCATCAGATCCACCGGATCCATGGCGTAATCATAATGAGGTCGCCATATTATGGGTACACTGTTCTGGATCCAAGCCACTTTGATCCACCTTACTGCAAGTGTACACTCATCATGGATCTGAGCCCTCCAATCTTCCAACATCACCTTATAACTGTCTGTGGTCTCCATCGCTCCACGAAAGTTAGAGATCCGTTGTATCCCCCCATCTCCATATCCTGGATCCAGGTCACTCGGTGTGGGATCCTCAACCCCTTGGATCCGGACTTGGCAAAGTGGGATCCGAGGTATCTAACGGTGGATCTTGCCTTCTCTTTTGTTGTTGATACCAGATCGACCTCCAGATGACATCCACAGCCTTTCCTCCATATGATCCCCACTCGATCCAACCGCACATGGTATATCCATGTCCCTCGGTATAATTGGATGAGAGTGGATCCGATTTCCCTTTGGTCGATCTCAGCTGTACCGCCACCAATCATGTTCTTATTTCGTTCTTCATACTCTGAGCCACTTGTGATCTCCAGATCCATCGTCACCCATATGGGGTACCACTTTATTCCGGCCCAATCCACTTCGAGCGGTGTGGATCCATGCTGGGCTATCCAGATCCACCCTAACCACCCGGGGTTGTCACTAATCCGTGATATTGACTCCATGTCAGATCCTGTCTCTCATTTCTGAGAAAGCACTTCACCACATCGATGTATTTCGACTTTAAGAATGAGAGTTTGTGACGTACACTACCTCATTCTGATTGGTCAGTAAACCAAACCTAAGTGGGGGAGGATGTAAAGGGGTACATAACCCCAAAGTGTACCTCTAGTTACATGAAGTGTGACACGTCACACTTCGGGATATCTGGTACATGGTACCAGGGTCGTCAGAGGCCAACCATTGGCTGATGACATAGCTTTACTAAAGGTGACTTCTAGTTTGTATATTTAACTCAAGCTTAGTCTACCTATAAATACATTCAGCTTACAACTACCTTAATTTGGTCACTTCGCTCCCTTAAACAAAAAGGACATGTGAATTACTGTTCACTAAGAGTTTGTATACTCTCGGAAGCCAACTTCCTCTAGCGCAAAGTGCTGTGTGGCCCCGTCACACCATCGCTATAATATCTATATTAATAGCATGGTGCTTGTAGTACTGTAATAATAAAGCTCTTGATGGTCACTTGAAGCCCCGGGTACGTGTTGTTGCACCCGCCTGGAAGATGTGAGACGGGACAAAAGTACCCGACCAACGCCCAACTGCACCGACGGGTACCCGACTAGTCAAAAGCCAGTCTCCCCACTTTTTTTGAGACAGCGTATATCCGGATAAAGGTTGTCTTAGCTAAATCAAGCAAGCGCTTGTGTACCAGAGCATGCGAACTTCTACAAGTCTGAAAGAAGGTAAATGTATTATATTTAGTGAAGACACAAGCAAATACATCTATAGCGCAGAAACATCAGCGGCTTCTTGTTCATCCACCCGAGTGGCGCACCTGTGAGCTGTTCATATGCAAGCAAAATGAACAACCCGCAGTTGTAGTTTTCCAATTGAATTCTTATGTCGGATTCGTACGCTTGCACTCGAAACCTTTCTCCCGTGGTTGTTGATAGCATCGGTGTAAGTCGTTCTGCTACCACTCGAACGCTGGCCAGGTAGCTTGATTTAAGTGGATCGTAGATACACACGATACGTTTTGCGATGTCGATCATAATAGCACACCAATGGTTCGAATTGCAGCAGATCGGTATAAGTACACACTCCCCTGTAATTGTCGACAGAATTCTCTCGACAGTTTCAGCATTCATTGAAATCTTCCTTTCCACAACCCATTCAAACTAATTTGGGGTTATCACCACCACTCGCGTTTTTTTGTATAGTTTTTCCAAAACTAGGCCTAAGGCGGAATCGCTAAGATTTCCAAAATCTAATATGTCAAACTAAAACAAATAAATTATTAGTGAGAACTATCAGAAAAATATGATACCTCATTTGACTGTAGTCGCGTGTTTTATAGGCCTTCCAGCAGTCGTTTATCTTCTTCCACGTTGAACCACGGGTCGAGTCAGTCCCAAAATCAATAGTCGTAGCCCAGACAGTAGCTTTGTCAATCTCAGCAATAGCATCCATCGCTCTGTGATAGTTCCTCATTGTAGTCAGTGCTTCAGCTGTAAGCAAACCAATACTTAGCACTTCAAGAAGTATATCCGCCTCTCGGAGACCGTTGTTCTTCCCTTGGAAGGCCGCTAACTTCTTGCTGCACTTACGCAGCATATCTTTAGGAAGAACTCGCGATATATCTTCGTCTCTTAGTATCGTCTTCTTCGCTGATAGTTTGCTTTTGGGGGGCGATTGGCTGCTTGGTTTGTTTTTTTCTCCATAATAAAAAGGCGGTATTATCGGAGTGTCGTCTCTGCAGAATTGAATGTATGATCTTTATGTAATAGGGCGGAGAGCACCGATAAATCCAGTTTCATGTGAGCATGTTTGAATCGTGGTGAACTTTGGAAATTTCGCGATTCTTCTTGGCTTTCTTTGCGGATGATTTCTGCTTTGGCCTACCACGCGGTCGGACTGGACTTGCAATTATAAAATCATCCGTAGTTTCTCCTGGCTCTGTAGTGCTGTGAGTATTTATCAGCTGTACAACTGCGCTCGATGTTCCAGACTCTGTCGGTTGCACCTCGTCCGTAGTCGGGCACATATCGGGCACAGTCGGGGCTGGTTTAACTCAGTCGAGGAAAGTATTAGATTCGCCGGCGGTTCATCTGTCACAGTCATGGATTCTGGTAACGTAGCTGAGACTCCCTCGAGCTCCGGTGGTTCGAATTCAATCGGGAACTCGTCAGACTCAGTCGGGAACTCGTCGGACTCATGCGGGAACTCGTCGGACTCATGCGGGGGCTGGTCGGGCTCCGGGGGGAACTCTCTAGCCTCGGGCGGGGGAGCATCAGAATGTAGCTGAGTCTGGCCACATTGAGTGTCTAAAACTAGGCGATATATTTCATGGAACTGTCGGTGCTTGAAAAGTTTAGCGACAGTATTCAATACTCGAAGAGCATCTCGGTACTCACGCATTCCCAGACTGCTCATTGTACTCGTGATAGTGTTTGCGACTTGGTTAGCTTCGCGGAACTTGCGATTAGCATCCCAGGCATTTGGCTCGGGTCTAACAATCCGTCGTATACAAAAAGCCATATCGGGTATGGTGGGAACCTGAACTGATGCTTGTAATGTTGACAGCAACCATCTCGGATGTAGCTGAGCCGGTATTATAGTCTCATTTTGAAATGCTTTGCGCAAGAATAGCACGTGTCTACAAGGAAGCAACCGTGTACTCATGAACATACATGAACATCGCCAATTCTCCGTGTCCACACTGTACTCTTGATTGGGTTCGTCCAACGCATCGTCGTCGTGAGTCGTGTTCTTGATAAACATCACACCAGGACTTCCTTCGTAGAAACTCTATGTAGCACGCCCAACTGCATATGCGTACTGCTCAAAAACCAAATTGCAAGCGTGCTCGCTGACTAGATTTGATATGTACTGTAATTCTTTGTCGTATGAGGCATGGTGGATAACTCCAATCTTGTACATTCGATTTACGAAATCTTTCTCTGCGAGCGATCGGTAGTACATCAAGGACGCTATGCATTCGTCCGGCTGCATGAAAGAGTTCACGATGTCTTTAATTTGCTTCCACGAGGCCTCTAGACGATTATTCGTGTTGTTTCCTAGCGTATCAGCGTTTTGACGTTTGTAGGAGCACCATTTGTCCCTGCAATTATCCCAATCTCTTTTGAAATACGATTCGAAGGGATGCAGTCTCGTTTCGGGTAGATCCTCCTCCTCTTCATCTTCACGTTCAGCCACATTAGAACCGCAACCGACAGGCTCTACACGATGCCCGACTGCGTCTGTAGCGTGCCCGACTGAGTCGGTAGTGTGCCCGACTGGAGCACTATCTCGCTCGACGCCTCCCACAGTGATGACTTGGTGCATGTAACGTCGGTGCTTGTTGTACTCTCTCTCGCTTTTTGCATACACCAACAGGGAGACGATGCCTCTTAACTGTTCATGCTGCCACGGATTAAACCCGTACTCGTCGGCCTTGGTGATCTCCTCAGATAGGTACTTAATTACGTGGAACTGACTGAGTAGAATTATGGCCCCTGGGAAAACCGCCTCTAGCACACTCATTTCGGTAAAGTCCTTGTCTATGATGACACACTGCAGCCGCTTCGTAGCAGGATTGTTCAATTTGAATTCTTCGATGGCTGCTTCCAGGGTTTCCTTCCGCTGTATGTATTTGGAGTGGCCGGAAGCTCGGACCACTTGACCAGAACGGTTTTTTTGTAAGTGAGCCACCTGACAAAGTGCAAAAAAGCGAGTGTTGTCGCATGCTCGCTCTTCCTCTGGTTCTGAAACACGCTCAGAACTATTCACTAAGCCGCACCTTAAAATGATAAAATTTGCCTGAGCTACATGATAAAAAGTGGGTGGTCGGAACCGATACGGTATTGTATTCTTGTAGGAGGGTATTCCATGAGTAGGGATTTTGTGAATTTCGCCTAAATTTGGAGACCTGAGCCGATTGGTCAAATCCAGCATCCGCAATGTGATTGGTCAAATCAGGTTGCAGTTGATAGCTACGGCAACCAGCGCGCACTTGCGGTGAAGACTCTTCTGATAAGGCAGCACGGCGGTGTAGAGGGAACCGCTAGCGTCAGCACTTGCTCAGGTAAATAGTTAAAAGATATCTACATAATAATTGTGCTAAGAAATATCACGACGCTTCTGCTATAAGGCAATTAAACTCGCCTTGTTAATGGACTAATAATATATTTCTTTTTGATTCGAGAAAAGAATAAAGAATGCAGTACTCAAGCAACACGCACCATCTAACACAGTACTACACTGTCTCTACGGGTACTACAATCTTAGATATTCTCGAAAAGAACTTGCCCGTGTGTATAACAAGTCAGAGACCACGCTTGGCAACTGGATTGGTGTCTATGAGAGTACAGGAACATTTGAGAGAGCTAAAACAGTGGCTGACAAGACGTTTTCTTCCGATCATCGAGAATGGCTGTGTGATTTCTATGGTTAACATCCCCTTGCATACCTAGACGAAGCTCAAGATGCCATCATGCGTTTCACTGCACGTCCTTTCACACGGTGCCCATACTTTACCCAAGCTTGTGTATTATACCCTTGAACGTCGATCCATTAACAGCGAAGTCCTCTAATGAATTGCGCTGACTAACCGTAGTTTTCACGATGGGCTGAACAACCAGCTGAAAGATTGACGACGTGGTGTCCGACGGCGTCGCCGGCGACTTTACCTGTGTGGGAACTGGAGACAATGATAACGGGAGATAGAACTCGCTGAGGGTGGTGTGGGGGGCCGTGTAGCAGAATGCCGAGATGCTAAGCCTGGTGGAGGCGTTGACCGTCGGACTAGTGCTGCTTTGTGATTCTAGAAGGCGTCGGGCGTCGGGCGTCGAGGTGGCGCTGAAATCGAAGAAGACGGCGAGTGTTGTGTAGTGATTTCTCCGTAGTTGCGGATTATCACCCGTCGACAAAGACGTGACACCGCCCAAGATGTTCAAGCAACGAACCCTCGGTCATGTGATGTACGGAGACGCCAAGGTGCAAGGGACTCGACGGCATCACTCCCGAGCTTTCAACGAATATTGGATACGGCCATATGTCACTGAATCCAGGCTGTCCCTTTTATTAATAATGGACTGGCCGGATTCGCATTCAGCGGACCATCTACGGTACGAACCCTCAGTGGCGGTTGGGATGAGTTCGCGGAAGACTCAGCGACCCTTGGAAGGCACGTTCACCGTCTGGGGCAAGGCGCGGACCGTTAAAGATGCTCATGCGACGGTGCAGACGACGCTTGGCATGCAAGAAGATCCATAACGGATCATTGTTCACTTGATATTTGTATATTTGATTAGGACTTCTTATTAGGAATAGACCCGAAAGGGTAAGCTTAAATACAGAACAGAATTTCCACTCAAGCACACAGAGCGACGTCCGGCTTCAAGGTAAGCGTCAGGTCAAGCTTGTTTGAGTGTGTTATGCCTGTCGGTGAACTCGAAGCTCTGTAGCGAGGGCTCATCCGGCAAGGCCAAGAGACTTTGTGTATTGGCCGATTATTATCGGGAGGTTTTACGTGACGGCTTATTGTTGCCTATTTGCACGACTGGGAGTGCTTGAATTGCCTCCCTTTTATTTCTTCCAGCCGAGTGTTGAACACTCGGTGATCTCGTAAAAGGCTTACCCGTGCCTGGTACCCTTCCGCTGTTGGGACCACGAGGATTCAAAACACCTGCTAGCTTTGCTCGTGCTAGTAGCGTGTTCTTATTTTTACTGGTTGGCCTATATAAGTAGTTTACAAGGTCCAGTTTGTCCCGGTGCAAGGGCAGAGCTGGGGTCTTCAGGTCCGCCCGAACGATCGTTTACTATCCTAGTAGACGTATTGTTGTGGGAACATCCTAACTACATTTGTAGCTAGCGTTCACGTGGGAATTCCAACACCACAACTGGTGCTGCGACCCGGGAACAGATTGTGACCATTGTGAACTGTTTGTATGGCCTTCCAGTTTACGATCTACTAAGAGAAGAAGAACAAGAAAAAGACAAGAAACATGGCGAAAGGAGAACCGACGGTACCAGCTACGTCTGCCAAGTCTGGCGGGGCTCGCAACGAGAGTTCAAGCCCGGCTGCGCGCTTTGCAGCCGCCACCGAGCTTTCAGTGAGCTTCGACGACGAAGCGGACATCGGTCCTGACGCCCACGACTATAAAGATTACGAAGATAAGACGCCGGCTCCAGAGCCAGGCGCAGCGACGCCGGAGACGGCCACGCTATCATCGGGGCTGAGCGGGGCGACCAGGTCCCTTTCGAGGAACCTCGCCGACGAGCTCGATGATGTTGCGGGACCAGAACCCGCCTACGATTATTATGACGATGGGGCCGAGGGTTCTAAACCTTCGGTGGCGAGTGCAAAGCATTCAGCACTGCTGAAAGCACCTCGCCCACCTATCAACGGTGATACACCAGCCGCCAAGCGCGTTTTCGACCGCGTACAAGCGCTGATGCAGAATGATGAGTGGATGCAGCTGTTCAAGCCCACCCCCAAGAAAAAAGCCGACTGGCCTGCGCTTGCGCAGGAACTTCAATACCCAGTCAACTCGGTTTCGACTAGCCAATTTGCCGAGGATTCAGTTTCGCTACTGTTGTCGCTGGACTTCGAGAACGAGACGTACCCATCAACGATGTTGCTCCAAGATTGGAGTCCACATGAAGCCGGAGTTGCTCTCCAGAAAGGGAAGAAGAAGCTTCGAAAGGTGTTTGGCACTGTTGGCATTAACGCCGGAAAGCAGCCGGTGAGTCGACCGATGATTCAAGATGAAGATCCGTCCACGATTCCACTGCCGCCGACACCCCAACGACTCGTTCATACTCCTCCGACCAAGCGTAGAACTGAGCGTGGTGCCTTTGGCACTACCGAAGCTTCACCGTATTTTCAAGACTCGCACATGGTCACACCACGTTCGGAGAGCCGTATGCAGCGTCTTTACGCTGGCAACGAGATTTCGTTCGGTCGCCGAGGTGGTCCGCGAGCTCCCAAAGGTGGTGCCGGACGTCGTCAAGTCGACAGCGATGGTTCGTCCAGTGACGATGACATTTTGGTGCGTACATTCGACGAGGGAGACCCTCAAGTCGGATTGATGCGTCAGATGAATGAGCTGGCGACGCTGAACGACGTGGACCCGACACCGAGGATTGAAATGGCTTCGCACCGACCGCTGGATCGCATCACGCCGTTCTCAGGCTCTCGCAACAAGAGCGAGAACTGTATGCAGTGGCTCCGTGGGTTCGTCTATGAAATGACTGGAACCCACACAGATGCCGATAAATGGTGCATTCCATTTGAGCTAAGTCTACGGGACGGAGCCATTCATTGGTTCCGTCAACTTCCGAAGAAGACGAAGCGCAAGTGGAAGCTGTTGAGCGACGCGCTCATCCGCTACTACTGCTCGCAGCTCACTCAGACGGCACTGTCGCGTTACTACTCCGCCAAGCGACACCGTAATGAACACCTGTGCGACTACATAAACAGGCTGAATGACTACGCTCGGACCGCCCGTCTACACTTTGAGAAGAGTGGTCGCGACGCGAAAGAACACGTACAGCAGTTCCTGGCAACATGCGATGATGACAAGCTGGCGGAGAGCCTTTACCACGCTCGAGTCGTCGACAATCACGAGCTCGAAGAGATCATCGAAGATGTTCTCAAGGGCAAGGAGCGAATGGCTAAGCGTGACAGTGAATATCGATACTCCAAGAGCCGTGACGCGCGACGCGACGATGGGTACGCCCGCAACAAATCGGCGTGATGACCGTCGCCGCGATGACAGCCGCAACAAACTAAGAGTGACACTCATTGAAGCCACGGTGGACGACCTACTAGCTGAATTAGAAGGTCCTGAAGCTGCTCAAGGGGGCAACGAGTATTCAAATGAAGATCCGAACGCTTACGACGATGTCCAAGATGAGTACAACAACTTTCAGCCCGATAATACGGATGGTGATTTCTCATTGGATGAAAACGACCGATACCTCGCCGCTGCTAACGAAAATGAGCGCCGTGCAGCTGCTGAAGGCACCTACGCACGTTCAGACAACCGTCAATCGCGTGGAAACACGCCTGATCGCGAGAATGGCTTCAATCAAGATCGCCGAAGTGGTGACCGTGTGTTTAATCAGGACCAAAGCGGTCGACGTGACTTCAACCGCGACAACCGACGCCCACAGTACGGACCATGCGCGGTGTGCGCCGGCATGAGTCACTCCGCCCACTACTGTAACAAGCGATGCAAGTTCTGCAAACAACTCCACGACGCTGGACAATGCGAACTTTTCCGCAACTGCCAAGACCTTGCCAAATTCGTGCGTACTAAAGGTACGAAGGAGGAACTCCCACCAGAGCTCAACGACGTCGTTCAAGAACGTCATTTAAACTAGACAGCCCGCAACTACAACTGGGTTGTTCCCTTTCGGGCTGCCACAGTTAGCCGAGCCTTCAATGGAAGCAGCGTGTATCTTTGCTTTCATGGGGCAGAGTGAATGGCCTGATAAATACGTAACAAGTGTGAACGCGACGGAAAATGAAAAGGAGAGGAGTAGAATCCTCAAAGGAAGTGTTGGAGAGAGAGTGGAGTGTGCTGATGCTGATGAGAGCACCAGCGAGGGTTCGTGCGGCTTTGTTTCGAGTGCAGCGCGAGACGAGCCCAAGGGTCACTCCAAGATGATGAAGTTGAACCCTGGCGAGAGACAGGGGTGGTTGTCGGCCAAGAAATTCGACCGACGGATCAGAATGAGAGCTCTGGTGTAAGGCGCTGTGAACGACCAGCGAACGAGGATCCTCCTCGACACAGGAGCGAACGTTAGTGTGATCACTGACGCCTTTGCCAAGAAGTTGCGACTCCGAGATGTACCCGATCACGGACGCCGCATCGACATTCAAGGCATTAACGAAGGCAAGGTGTCTACGACGCGACGAGCGTGCGTCAAGATTACGCTCGGATGGGAGATGGTGTACGAGTTCGAGATGTGGGTAATGGAGCATAGTGCAGGTGTCGACGTGGTACTCGGGACCGACTTTATGATCCCAGCTGGGATCCGGTTGGACCTGTCTCACGGCGCGGCGCAATTACCGCACGAAGTCCAAATCCCGCTGATCAAGACCAAGAACATGATCGACAGCGAAGAGTACGGCTCCCATGTTAACGCCGGGCCACCCGAACGTTTGGACATTCAAGCGCACGAGTGGCGAGAATATCGACTAGCGAAGCGTCAAGTCGGGCTGGAAGAACACGTACTGTGGGTTCGTCGAACGAACAAGTTAATCCCGTCAGTGACGAGGTTTCGACGTGGACGGCCTCAGAGCATTCGATTGACCAACGTGTCTGATCGAACTGTGTACCTACCAACACACGACTCGATCGCGATGTGGATTC
The DNA here is from genome assembly GCF_000142945.1 of Phytophthora infestans T30-4. Taxonomy (NCBI): domain Eukaryota; phylum Oomycota; class Peronosporomycetes; order Peronosporales; family Peronosporaceae; genus Phytophthora; species Phytophthora infestans. Next base: position 75,754 of record NW_003303538.1, on the reverse strand, counting down.
CAGATGGGGATTTGCCACGAGGTGACGGCTATGTGCGTCTGGAGTCCAAGAAGTACCAAGACTGGCAAGTGTTGGCCTACAAAGGTTGCAGAGACCGCGAGCTCTTTCAGCATGAATGCGAAATCTACGAACAATGGCTTGCAACTCAGCCTTCGGCAGTTGATCGACCAGACTACCCAGAACCAGTGGGGTGCTAGCACGACCTCTAGAAGACTCGCTATTGGATTCTAATGATCGTCTGACGTGTGCAGAGCGCTGGGGACTGATCCTGGAAGAACGTGAACGAGTGGAAGCCTGTCTGGCGTCTGGGGTGACAGCCGGGGATTCGGCCGACGGTCAGCCTTCCGCAGAACCTTTGGACACGTACACGACAACCCATGGCGGAGGCAATAACGCGAACGAAGCCTCGGTAGTGCGTACACACGACGTGGTGTTGAGGTGGATAGAGAGGCCGAGCGTCAGGATCTCGTCACGTTAAAACTACTGAGGCCGGTAAACGTGGTACATACGCCAACGAGTGTTAGTGTCCAGCCAGGGGTGACCACGGAAGCGACAAGTAACAGCACTGGATTAAATGAAGTCACCTGTTTTGACGAAGCTGTCCCGGCCTTGTGTGTCACCAAATCTGCGAACGAGACATCGGTGGTTGATCCAGAAGATGCAGGCATCGCGCCGAAGGTATTGAGTACGGCACCGAGTGTTCATTGCAAGATTGGTGCGAATGCCGAACTGTCAAGACAGCAGCCGACCGAGGAGCTGGGCAAAAGTCAACAACCCAATGTGTCGATGGCCCGCGCATTCAATATTGCGAACGACGACTCGGCAGATGGCCCAGAGATGGGAAACCAGGATGGGAAGGAGATGGACCCAGTACCGACTGTTGAAATCAAAGCGGATGCCGATGTTGAGTCAAGGGAAGAATCCGTAGCGACGTTGGACGGAACGTACATCTCGGTTGCTCGAGTGTTAACGACCGAAGGAAATGAAGCAACGGAGGATAGGAGAAATGATTTCTACGAACACCCAGTTAACAACATTGGCTTGGAAGACTACGCGAAGGAGCTGGCATTCCTGCCGGACCTGACCGAAGAGATAAACACGACAATTGACTACACTGCGCCTAATGTTGCTGATCCTCAGTTGTCGACTGGTCGCCGAGAACGTCTGGTCGCGACGCTGAAGAACCACGAGCAGATCCTGATTGCTAGTGGCAACGCACTGCCGCCGCCAGCCTACGGCGCGGTATGCGATATCGACACACAGGGGCACGCCCCAATTAAACAGCGTGCCCGACGCGTGCCGTTACGATTCCTCGGCAAGCTGTACGAGCTGCTGCGCGCTCTGCTGCGAGCAGGACTGATCGTCTTTTCAGACAGTCCATGGGCATCGCCGATCGTGATTGTGATGAAAAAGAACGGGCTGGACATCCGGCTCTGCATTGATTACAAGATGGTGAATGCAATCACCGCGATCATGGAGTATGCAATGCCGCTAGTCGACGACCTGTTAACAGATCTCGAGCGCTACCTATGGTTCTGCTCGCTGGATACAGCAAGCTGCTTCTGGGCGGTCATGATGACCTTGCGAGCACGTAAAGTATCGGCGTTCGTCTGCGCACTCGGACATTTCGAGTGGTTACGCATGCCCTTCGGGTTAAAGAACGCGCCGATGATCTACCAGCGTATGATTGACAACGCACTTTGGGGGTTCGTTCAGCCTAAAGGAGGTTGGTTTGAATACTCGGAGAAGATGCGTTTAGCTGAAGAACAGGCCAAGGAACGTCGTGGGCCAAGCGCCGAGGGTTCGTTTCAAACGAAGCTCGCGACAGACCGCGAAACACCGGTAGAGACCGACCCTGTACTACAACTCGTCAACAGCTTCGTCGCTGACATGTTTACGAACGGGGAACCGGATGAATCATCGCTGGTACCTGTGTTTGGTCGACGGTCGTTTGTGGATGATATTTGCTTCGGTGGCGAGGATTTCGACAGCTGCCTGGCGACGCAGGACCGATTGCTGGCAAGATTTGCACAGTGTCGGATCAGCATTAGCTTCACCAAGAGCATCTTCTGTCAACCCAATGTGGACTTTCTGTCGCATAAAATTTCGCCAGAAGGTATCAGGGCTGACCCCAAGAAGCTTGCGGCCATCACCGAGCTTCCGTTTCCAACAAGCAAGAAGGGCATGCAGTCGTTTTTTGGAGCGGTTAATTACTACAGCCGCTTCATTCAAGACTTCGCGGTCTACGGTGCGGCGCTGTACCAGCTCAAGGATGAAGACTTTGCCGTTGAAGGTGGCCTTTCTGTGGCACGTCGTTCCTTCGAAAAATTGAAGACGAGTGTTTCACATTCACCCATCCTCAGGCACTTCGATCGGTCGAAAGAAGTTCACGTCATGCTCTTTGCGAATGAATGGGCGTTGAGCACTACGCTAATGCAAGAACATGAAGGCAAGTTACACCCCGTACGGTTCCTCGGTCGGGTGCTCAAGGAGGCCGAGATGAACTACCATCCTGCTGAGAAAGAAGTTTTGGCGTTACTTCTGCTGTTGAAGATCTGTTACGTCCAGCTGGCAGGAAAGACGCTACATGTCTATACACGATTCTCGACGTTAGAGTGAATGCATAAGTCGAAGTCTCTCTTCGGACGTGCGGTCCAGTTCGCAGTGCTGCTATCGCAGTGGCACCTAAAGGTGCAGCGCGTGAAGGAGAAGGATGTCGCCTTCGCGCAGCTACTGCAGTCAAGCATCACGAGCTTCGTCGACCTGGAAGACTCGCTCGCGCCGGTGGCTACGGGAGTTGTTCATGGGTGCTATGGAGCCTTCCTGAGTGGAAGGTAGTGATTGCTGCAAACGCTTACCTCTCGGCCACCACGGTGAATGAGGCAGAGTACACAGGAATGATAAGCGGTGTCAAGGCTGATATTGCGCACGGTGCCGAGGATTTAGTCATCGTTGGTGACTCAAGGCTCGCGATTCAACAATCACTAGGGGTGATCGCATGCAGGAAGGAAACTTTGCTAGCGCTGCTGAATACTCACAAGGAACTCACGGCCAAGCTTTGATCAGTTAAATATCTTCACGTTGTACGAGAATACAACGCTGCCGCGGATTCGTTAGCCACTGAAGCGCTGGAATCAAAAGTCAGTCGGGTCATCCTGGCTGAAACTCGCAAGTCGGAATTGGCGTCGCTGAATCGTATCCAGGAAATGATCTACGAACCGGATGAAGACTCGGTAGATGTTTCGTCACGTGGAGCAGAGCGTCAAGTACATGTACCGCCAGGCAGCGAGTCTTCAAAGTGGAAAACTTTCGAAAATTTCGTGGTTGATTACAGCTCACCAAAGTGCGATTATGGTAATATGGCAGTGATGACTCGGCGACAGACGAAAGCCAAGAAACGCGTCAGGTTTGCAGATGAACACTCGGAGGAGGTCTCAAAAGCTCAAGAACAGCATGAAAAACGACGAGAGACGTCCACCGAATGTTCAATCGGCGAAGATTTGCCAGACCATCCTCACAAGACTGTACCAGCGGCATTTCCCGATGCGGAAGATGTTGATCCGGTAGCGATACAGCGGGAACGACGCAGACGAATACTGGCGGCACAAGACGAGGAGCAGAAGTGGTTTAACATCAAGAAGGTGCTTCGGGGCCAAGCACAAGAGCTGAGTTACAAAGAAGCTCGAGATGCCTGGAAATACGCTGACCGGTTCGTGTTATCAGAAGACGGCGTGCTTCACTATCTTGGATTGAATCGTCGGTACGACCACGGTTGGCAAGAGGAGACCAAGCTGCGGCTTGTGGTACCGACAACGATGATTCAAGAGGTCTTGCAGAACTGTCACGACTCGCTGGAAGGAGGACATCAAGGTGTGGTGAGAACGTTCCACCGCGTTAAGTCCGATTATTATTGGATCGGCTTGTACGCCGACGTGGAGAAGCATGTGAAGTCATGTCCAGATTGCAGCTCGAGTAAAAGCCGTCCGCAGCTTCGTGGATACTCGCCTGGCAACGTACTAGCCGAACGACCTTTCCTGATCGTCTCGATGGATTTTGTGATCCCACTACCGAAATCTCGCAGGGGCAACACGGCGTTGCTCCTATTTTAGTGCTCGTTCACGGGATTCGTTATTGCCAAGGCTATGTCAGATACGACTGCACTGAGTGTTGCCCAAGTGTTCGAAGAATGTGTGTACCGACGGTTCGGAGCCCCATCATTAATAAGGCATGACCGCGACCCACGCTTCATGAGCGAGGTGTTCCAAGCGTTCGCAGAGATGATGCAGTCAAGATCAAGAGCGACTTTGAGCTATCGGCCACAGGCTAATGGACAGCAGGAACGCTTGGTGAAGTCGGTGATGGGCTCCGTACGGGTGTACGCGGAAGACCCTCTACAGCGAGATTTGGAGGAAATCGGCGGAAGAAGCTGGAATTTTGCTATTAAATACTT
>NW_003303538.1:69772-70674 GCF_000142945.1 Phytophthora infestans T30-4 | reverse complement strand
GATGAGGAACTACTGCCTGAGGACAGCTGGGATCAGATCAAGTTGCCGGTGAATATGAAGTCGAGTCCATCCTCGACGACAGAACACCACTGTCGACGAGCACGGAGCGTGCTGTACGCGAGTTCAAAGTCAAGTGGGTGGGCTATGAAGATCCAACTTGGGAACCCAGCATCCAACTTGTCATGTGGAGGTCTGCTGTACGACTATTTGCGAGCCAAGAAGAGCGAGAATCGGCTGCAGATGGCGCAAGTGGCGGACAAAGACTAGCGTGACTGGATCACGTGTGGACTGTCCACAGGGCTATGCAGCCTGTGGTAACAGACGAAAAACGTTACTGCAACAACAAATTGTATATGCATTTGAAGAACAACATGAACCTGATTACGCTGTGGAAGTGGATTAGAAATAAGAAGACATGAATGCCGACCGGAGAGCGACCACTGAAAACGAAGTCACGCGGGACACCTCAACAGTTAGCTGAGATGCTGGAGAACGTCGTGGAACGTGCAGCGAGGATTCAAATCGATTCCAAGTGCCTGGCCGCGGTGGCCAAGAGTGCCAACGAAGTCGAGTCACCACTCTCCTTTTCCTCTTCATCAGGAACCGGAGCCTTGGCAGCTGGAGCTGAAGCCGGACCCTGCGAATCCTCGGTACCAGCTTCAACAGGGGCAGCAGCCAGAGCGGGACGTGGAGTACCCGGTGGCGAGTCAAACAACGAACGCCAGGTCGGAATAAGTCGGTTGAATCGAGAGACGGGTCAACGATCACGCTTCGGTACACATCCACGAAACGCGTACCACGAGGATTGAAGAGCTCCGGATTACGCTGGCACGGGAAGTACGTGGTGTTGTACGGGTGCTGATGCGGTGCATTCATCCATCCAGTACGCCAGGCTGACGAGC
>NW_003303538.1:67531-69500 GCF_000142945.1 Phytophthora infestans T30-4 | reverse complement strand
GGGTACCACGGCTTCGACGGCTCCAAAAGCAGTCGGGACGAATGGACCGGCACGCCGAAAGCACTAGAGGAAACCGAGTCACGACTCCACGCCATGTACTACTCACGGTACTTGTTACGAAGACGATCGGCACGACGGTCGCGCTCGCTGAAGAGCTTCTTCAGCAGAGCTCTCAGTTCCTTCAAGCGTTCCTTGTCATGGCCAACCTTTTTAGCTTCTTCAGCGAGACCTCGTTCAATATCAGCCAACGGAAGCCAGTGGAGACGCTCCCACAACGCGAACCCGGGATCACCTTGCTTACCGCCGTCACCCCGAAATTTCGCCCAGATCATCTTGAGACGAGTCTCAATTGGAGCACGCTTGGAGATGGGGACGCTTGGGTCGAAGTCGACGGTGTCGAAGCGACACGCCTGGAGAGGATAGAGCTGCAGAAATTGCTGGTACGGGTGATCAGGATGCGAGTAATCAAAGAACGCTTGGAGACCCTCCAACGTTGTACGTACGGTCACCTCACCAGCTGGTTCGGGAAGGGTTAAGCTCAAGAGTCGCTCGAAACACTTCTTGGCGCCTGCTTCAGTAAACTCCATGTCCACGTACGGGAGAACCCACGGTGGCAAGGTGGACGAAGCCGGCACCGTAGGGCGAGCACCAGACAACACTCGGTGAGGCAACGGCTCAACCGACGGTGCACCACCACGACGCGGCACCGAAGTGTAGGTGGCCGTAATCATGCGCCCAGGTCCAGCATCGAGAGTCCAAACAGGCGGACGAGGAGACACCGGAACAAGAGGAGAAGATGCTGGTGCTGGGTGACTTGACGGTGGCGAAGGAGACGGACCGGCAACGATGATTGGGGAAGTCATCATCGGCGAAGGATTTGGCCGAGGTGGAGTCGGAGGACGAGCTGGACCAAGATTGCTCCAATTTCTCTCGAAATCTTTAATATCTTCGTCATCGAGTGTGCTTGAACGATCGGTAGGTGGCGGAACATCACCGCCACCACTGGGAGCATCAGGAGAATCATCCACCGAAGGTTCATTATCATCCACGTCATCTCCACGATCGTCATCAGCATTTCCATCGTCATCAATCTCCATCGAAAAGTCGGGCGAAGACACGCTTGGTACGAAAGCCGTCGGAACAGTCGGAGCCGGCTTTGAAGACACGGAGGCTAGTGGAGCAGCTTCAACAGGGGCAGACCCTGCTGTAGAAACCACTCCCGAGGCTTCAACTATCTTGGACGTCGCAACAGACGCCGAAGCAGACTTGCCTTGTGGGACAGTTTGGTCCGACGCTTCACCTTCGTCACTTGAGCCAAACATGAGCCGCATTTCCTCGGCCTCACGCAGAGCTTCTTCAGCGGCGCGTATGTCGGCTGGAGAAGAAGAAATCGTGGAAGCTGGGGGCTTGGCCACATCGGGAGGACCCTGAGACGGGGGCGAAGGCGCGTCAGGAGAATCAGGAACATCGTGGTGATCCCCAGAGTCCACCTCTTTACCCGAAGGCTCTGTAGCAGTTCCTTGAACCAAAGGGACGCTGCTTGGACCAGCATTCCCCATGTCCACGTCACTCTGGTCGCCGCTGAGGTCGACTACGGCGGGAGTGGAAGAAGACGCTGATGTAGGAGGTGGCGACCATGAGCTTGGAGAAGACGGTACAGACTTGGACCGAGTCTTCATATGACGTCGGGGCGACTTGGCAGGAGAATATGGACGAGACTTCTTGCGCTTCTTCTGGGCCGCCTTCTTCCACGCCTTCGGGCCGAACAGCGATCTACGGGCAGACTTGGGTGTTGAATTATCGGCAGGTGGCGCATCACCGAGACCAGCAGCTGCCATCGAAGTACTGGCCTTGTCCGTTGGGATTGGAGCCTTGTCTTCGTCAGAGTCGTCCGGATCGTCGTCTGAATCCTCGCCACCTGGTCTAAGACGCTTATGGGACTTCCCATGAGCCACTTGGTGAGCGGCCT
>NW_003303538.1:62066-64851 GCF_000142945.1 Phytophthora infestans T30-4 | reverse complement strand
TTGACGCATTACGCTCAGTCTCAAAGAGACAAAGTCATCGACTTGCTTGCGATCGCACAGGGCTGACATCAGCTAGCGCTCGGCTATCCCTCCCCCACCAAGCCCTGAGCACTGCGTGGCGGCGTCAGTGGGACGCGAGGGTTAACCAATCCGTTCACATAGAACGGAGTGTAGCCTGTCGAGGCGTGCACTGCATTATTAATGCGAACTCAACGAGTGGGAGCATCTGGCTCCAGCGTTTTGGCGCCTCAGCGCATACGCTTCGGAGGGTATCCTCCACAACGCGATTCACGCGTTCAGTTTGACCATCGGTCTGCGGATGGTCCGCCGTGGACATGTCCAAACGAGTGCCGAGCACTCTGAAGAGGGACGTCCAGAACTTCGCGGTGAAGCGCGGATCTCGATCCGAGACAATTGCCTCAGGCAAGCCATGTTGGCGAAAGACTCGGTCTAAAAACAGCAAAGCTGTACCTTCACCATCAATGGTGTCCGGCACTGCCGCTAAATGAGCCATCTTGCTCAATCGGTCTACAAAGACCACTATACCTGTGTTTCCCGCCTTATCCTTGGGAAGGCCAAACACAAAGTCCATACTCATGGACTGCCAGCATCCCTTGGGGACAGGCAAACTCGCCAATGGCGCTGCCGTGCTCGGCGCGGACTTTGTCCGTTGACACGTCTCACACGTGCGTACATAGGTGCCGACCCACTTATACATCTTGGGCCACCAGTACATCGAGCTCACCGAGCCATAGGTCTTCTCCCGACCTAAGTGCCCGCCCACGGGCGTATCATGAACCTCATAGAGGATTCGATACTTTAGATCCTCATCATGAGGAGCGACTACACGAGGGTTATCCTCAGCGTCGGTGCTGTAGTACAGCAGGCTGCCATCGAGTGAGTATCGATGCAGCCTCGCGCGTAAGCGCCCAGACAATTCCTTGTCAGAGTCTTTAAACTCTTCGCTCCCAAGAGCCCGTAGCAGCGCTACGCACATGTCGTCTTGTGCATACGCTCCGCGTATCAAGTCAGGCACTGACGACGTCACTGTCGTGACATGAGCTAACACGTAGTCCGGCCTGCGCGAGAGCGCATCGGCCACTACATTAAGCCGCCCCGGCTTGTACTTCACCTCGAAGTTATACTCGGCAAAGAAGGAAAGCCATCTTGCCATTCTCTGAGAGAGATGAGGCGACTGTGTCGCAGTGCGTAACGACGCATGATCAGTAAAGATCACAAAAGGCTTAGAGCCTAGCAGGTGTACCCTGAATTTGACTAGAGCATACTTCATTGCAAGTAGCTCTTTGTCATGAACTGGATAGTTCTTCTCTGCAGCTTTGAGCTGGCGAGACTCAAACGCGATCACGCGTTCACGCCCTTCGGCGTCTGCTTGTAGTAAAGCACAACCGATTGCAAAATCGGAGGCGTCACAGACGACGCTAAACGGACTATCCGGGTCCGGTAGCGCAAGGATCGGAGCCTGGAGAAGGCTCTCCTTCACAGCCTCAAAGGCTCCGTCGTGCTCGACGTTCCAGCACCATGGTGCGTCCTTCTTAAGGAGATCTGATAATGGCCGAGCCATCTCCGCGTAGTTCGCACTGTACTTGTGCAAGTAATTGGCTAAGCCTAGCCACTTGCGTAAGTCTTTTTGGTTCTTGGGAACCGGCCAGTCCACGATGGCCTTGACTTTGGCAGGATCTGCCCGTAAGCCACGCTTCCCAATGAAGCACCCGAGGAAAGGTATCTCCTCCGCGCCAAAGACGCACTTGTCCAAGTTGGCATACAACTTATTAGTGCGCATGCACTCGAGCACCGCTCGCAAGTGGTCAATGTGATTATCCACGTCTGACTTTCCGTGCTCGGCACGACTATGGACGAATATATCGTCAAAGTACGTTTGAGCGTACGCCCGGTGGGGCCTAAACAGCTGCGTCACAAGACGATTGAACGTTGCTGGTGCGTTCGACAGCCCCTGGGGCATCACCAGCCACTCCCAGAGCATACCGCTCGGAGTACTCACCGCTGTCAGCGGAATGTCGCTCGCTCTCATGAGCAATTGGTAGTAGCCATCGACCAAGTCGAGCGCGCTGTACAGCGTACAGCCTACCATGTTGTTCTGCAGAACATCCTTGCGAGGAATCGGCGTTTGCGCCGGGATAGTGGCCGCATTTAGCTTGTTAAAAGCATGAACAATGCGCCACTTGCCGTTCGGCTTTCTGACACAGAACGTGGGTGTCGAGTGCGGAGACTTACTCTCACGCACCATCCCTGCCTCGTGCTTCGCACGGAAGAATGCGTCAATGACGTCACACTGCTCTCTCGGCAAAGGCCATTGCCTTGTTACGCAGTATTTGGTTCCAGGAACCAGGTCAATCTCATGACACACGCCTCGATCCGGAGGCAGGCCCGTCGGTGGGTCTTTTGAGACAACGTCTCCATATTCCTTCACCACCGGGTAGAAGGGATCCGAAGGATCTTTGAGGATCGCCGATCCACTTCTAGCGCTCAGCGCCTTCTTGGTGTCCTCTAGGACCGCGTCGTCCACGACGGGTGAGGAGTTCAACTCCTCCTCAGGTCCCCAGCAAGACACCCTCGGCTAGCTCGCCTGCCTTAAAGGCTTCGCCGAACTCGGCAATGGAAATTCTCGTCCAGCTCTAGCAGAGCATCTGCAGCGGGCAGAGTATCAAGGCTGATATCGCCTTCTACCTCCCCGTCACTCGCGTTCAGAGGGGATACGACTGTCCACAGCAATCAGGTGGAAGCATCACCGCTCGTCAGGGTGGGA
>NW_003303538.1:35311-61684 GCF_000142945.1 Phytophthora infestans T30-4 | reverse complement strand
GCAGCGGTAGGTCATCGACCAGATTCATACCACTCAGTGGATTACGCGCCACTCCGCGCTCGTCCTCACCAGGACCCAGCAGTTGGTCATTGACCTGACCTGCACCGCTCCGCGGATAACGTGCCGCACCACGTACGCCCTCAGGGCAAACAGCAACCTCGTTGCTAACAATTTCGGACATACCAATGTCCAGCACTACGGCCGCCTCGGCCTCGTGCTCGCGCCAAAAGCGCTTCTGCTTCCTAGCAGAGGTGGGTTCATGACTCACCAAAGCTCCACTAGGAGCAGGGTGCGACGCACCCAGCGTTTTCGACTTCCAGTCGATCCATGGCTCATGACGTTCCAGCCATGCCATGCCAAGGATGAGGTCATACCTCGCATCCAGGTCTAAGACCAAACAGCGTTCCACGCTATCGAAGTTCTCAAACTTCACTCCAAGGTCGACAGAGACCTTCGACACAGTTACCAGTGTCCCCGTCGCGAGACGGACAGAGATCGTATCTCTCGTTGGCACTTCCAGTGCCTCAGCATACAGCTGACTCCCTTCCAGGGTGGAGCGACGGGCGTAGTTGCCCGAGGCTCCCGAGTCAATCAAGACTCTCCATGGCTTTGCAAAGCCCTTCACGTTCGCTTGAACGACCAGCAAGCCCGGCTTGCACACACTCTTCTCGTAAGAGAGCTCAGCTCTCTTCGGGGCTGAGCCCCGTTGTCCTCTACCTCTTCGAGGCACAACAGAACTCAGTTCTTCCCCAGTAGGCCGCCCCGCGCCTACTGGGAGTTGCCGTTTCCCGGCGATGACCCGGAGGGTTGGCTCGCCGGAGCCTCGCGCTTCTTGCGCAGAGGGCAATAGGCCCTCAAGTGCTTAGTGCTATTGCACACAAAGCATCGGCGGATGCCGGCGCGCTGCTCCGCAGCAAGAAGCTCCGCTTCTTCATCTTCAGCATAGCTGAGGTCCATCGGCTCTGGACCGCTCGAAGAGCTTGCGCTACCAGCGCTCCAACCAGGTCGCGCCGACCTGAAGTTGTGCTCGGCATTCAATGCCACATCCACCGCCTCTTCAAAAGAGTTAGGGTGTACACGGAGCACTTCCGTTCGAGCTGCGCTCACACGAAGTCCCTCCATGAACACGGTCACGCTGACCAGTTCCGGAAGAGGGTCCGCCGCCATTCCGGCGATAAGAGTTCTCAACTTTTGGACATAGTCCAATAAATCCTTCTTACCCTGGCGGGTAGCAAGGAACTTTGACCGGATACAATACGCCTGATTAGGCGGCGCGAACACGCGCGAAAGCTGTTGCTTCAGCTGATCCCAAGTGGGAAATGCAGCGTCAACAGACGTGCCGCACGTTAGTGCCCATTCGCGAGCGCGACCTCCAAGCCTGGAGATAGCCAGCGCCACGCGCTGATGCTCAGACTGGAGCAGGGCCGATCCCATGGCCATCTCGACCTCACGGGTCCAGAGAAGGAGATTCTCTCCATCCTTCCCCTCGAAGGTTTTTACGCTCACCATGAGCGGTTTCAGTCTCATAGACTCTTCACGCGTCATCGACGCCGCCGCCGTTGCGGCGCTCATCTTCTCTTGGACATGCTCCAAGAGCGCGTTCTCGTAGCGGGAGAACGATTCCAGCCTGGCAGTGACCGCCTCTGGACCTTGCGATGCAAGATGAAGCGACGTCCTCCGGGCCAAGCAAGGACATAAGCTTAGTAAGCGCGTCCTGCTGCGCCGGGGGCAAATTCGCGAACACGAGGTGTTCCATCCTCGCAGAGGATATAGTCAATCGACTCAGGAGCGGGATTGACTACAAGTGCTACCAAGTGCAGCGGGGCTGCCGTAGCTTTAGCGTCAGAGGAAGACGTTCGACTCAAAGAGTCACAAATACTAAGTTCCTTATCCAAAGGACACTTACAGCCCAAGACCAGGGCTCAAAGTTAACACCTTACTTTTATGCTTCAAAACCAGAAGTCTTTTATTTACTATTATTGCGGCCAAGCCGCCTAGGGGTAAATGTATCTCTTTAACTATCTAGCATAGTTAAACCTAATCAAATGCATAACGTGTGGCTTTCAGCCAACGTACTGAGAGACCTTGTTAACTCTCCAACTTATGTACTGAGAGTTTGTTAACTCTCCGGGTACTTCGTACCCCTGTGTGCTCCACACCATGTAACCCCGTTACATGCTCGGTATTCGCTCCAATAGAAGACTTGTACACCTCGCGTTCGCGAGCCAGCTTCTTTTGCAAAGTGCTGATGAAAACGTCCCGAGCTTGGACCTCGCAGTGCAGACGATTCAAGTTCTCTGCGTGTCGCTCCATAGTGGCCTGAACAGTGGCGAGCATGGCGTCGTTCTTGGCGTTCGACTCGCGGAGGATCTTGACATTGTGGTGAAGAGTTTCAATCTCAGCGTTGGCAGCCTTGAGGAACGCCTCCGCGTTCTCACGAGCCATGATTTCGGGTGCCACCGAGCGTGCGGCGGCAGCAGCCTCGGACTGAGCAAACCGCAACTGACGCTCCAAGTCAGCAACTCGTTCGGGTAATGCCGACAGCGCGTCAGGAACAGGCTGTACCGCAGCGAGGACATCATCGAAATCAACAGCAGTCTCGAGGCGACGTTGAGTGTGTACATCGCCGTGGAGAGGAGGCGCAACGCTGAGCTGCACTTGGTGACGAGTCATTGCAGTCAAGTACGTAATTATCGAGGTCATCATGTGATCGCCCGATGCCTCCGTACTTTCAGCCAGCATGGCGCGCAGCGAATCTTCGGTGAGTGGTGGTGTACTACCAGCAGTTGCAGGAGGAGCAGCAGGATCCATCTCCGCGGATTCAGCGACCGACGGGAGTGCTGCAGGAGCTGTCGGAAGGAAGTGTAGCAGACTGAGGGACGTTCGAAACCTCGGCCTTGCCCTCCTGAGAAACAAGTCGAGTAATGCGAGGTGATGAGCAAGGTACCCGATGATTCAAGAGAAGGATGGGCTTACGTACCTCCCAGCTGCTCACGCTCGCGACGTCTACGAGGATTGAGACGCTGAAACGCGTCGGACACGGCTCGATTCAGACGCTTGGACATACGGTGGCGAGATGGTGAATTGAAGAATGAAGAAATGTCACAACGGGCACCAGTACCGTGGCTTCCATTGCGACAGGGGCAGTTGTGGTGTAGTGATTTCTCCGTGGTTGCGGATTATCACCCGTCGACAAAGACGTGACACCGCCCAAGTTGTTCAAGCGACGAACCCTCGGTCGGGTGATGTACGGAGACGCCAAGGTGCAAGGGACTCGACGGCGTCACCTCCGAGTTTTCAACAAGTATCGGATACGGCCCTATGTCACTGAATCCAGGGTGTCCTTATTATTAATAATGGACTGGCCGGATTCGCATTCAGCGGACCATCTACGGTACGAACCCTCAGTGGCGGTTGGGATGAGTTCGCGGAATACTCAGCGACCTTTGGAAGGCACGTTAACCGTCTGGGACAGGGCGCGGACCGTTAAAAATGCTCATGCGACAGTGCAGACGACGCTTGGCATGCAAGAAGATCCATAACGGATCATTGTTCACTTGATATTTGTATATTTGATTAGGACTTCTTATTAGGACTAGACCCGAAAGGGTAAGCTTAAATACAGAACAGAATTTCCACTCAAGCACACAGAGCGACGTCCGGCTTCAAGGTAAGCGTCAGGTCAAGCTTGTTTGAGTGTGTTATGCCTGTCGGTGAACTCGAAGCTCTGTAGCGAGGGTTCATCCGGCAAGGCCAAGAGACTTTGTGTATTGGCCGATTATTATCGGGAGGTTTTACGTGACGGCTTATTGTTGCCTATTTGCACGACTGGGAGTGCTTGAATTGCCTCCCTTTTATTCTTCCAACCGAGTGTTGAACACTCGGTGATCTCGTAAAAGGCTTACCCGTGCCTGGTACCCTTCCGCTGTTGGGACCACGAGGATTCAAAACACCTGCTAGCTTTGCTCGTGCTAGTAGCGTGTTTTACTGGTTGGCCTATATAAGTAGTTTACAAGGTCCAGTTTATCCCGGTGCAAGGGCAGAACTGGGGTCTTCAGGTCCGCCCGAACGATCGTTTACTATCCTAGTAGACGTATTGTTGTGGGAACATCCTAACTACATTTATAGCTAGAGTTCACGTGGGAATTCCAACACCACACGAGTGTCCAGCCGGCGCTGGAGCCGGAGCCGAAGGTGGAGCAGGAGGTGGCGTCAAGTGCCGGGCTGCAGCTTGTGTCGTGGGGGGAACTTCCGGCGTATAGTGTAGTGAAGCCCGACGACGAGAAACCCCTGACTGGAGTGGAGTTGCTTGTGTAGGTGTACGAATACGTTCAGGATATGGCAACACACGTGCAGAGCGTGGGGTATCCGAATACGACCGCCAGCGTTATGCATAAAAGCAGAAGTTGCTGTCTGTAGTGGAGAGCATCGCAGAGTCCGGGGCATCGAGGCTCAATATTAATACTAGCTAGGATGTTGCCGTTTGCTGCAGACGGAAACCTCTTGAATGTGAATAATCTATGCAATACGATAGGCTGGGGGGAGATTGGGTTGGCGCGATTTACCAATCCCCCAATCCAATTTGGAGTAGAACGCACAATGTACCCTCTGTATCTCATGATCAGATTTTGGGTACATTACATTAGCTCGGCTGCTAATATTACCGGTACCGTATGTGAATCACCCCCAAACAACTGGATTCGCCGACAATAATTATTAAATAATGTTCAAAAAGACGAGCAACGAGTTCGATGCCCGGACAAGAATGGCCACTAACTGCATTAACAGCAATCCATTCGATGCTCATGACCGAGACCCCTTCCCTTCTTTCATGACGGCACTGGCTGATGCGCAGTCACCAGAGGAGTTTGGATGCACAGGTTCAGCACTGGACTGGAGCATTGACACTCTCGCTGAGCTAAAGCCCGTCATTTTCTCACCGCTACCGCAGCAGAAATTTGGTGCCAGCACGTTGGGGACACCGCACGGAACTATCGGATTTTTCGAGGACGAGAAGCAGTACGAGGTGCTGCGGACGCCGCTACAGCCAACCCCGTTAATTAAGCTGAATCGACGCTGCAACGAGACCATGCCACGATGTGAAGGAACACCGCGAAAGCGACGGGGTAACATGATTAATTTGCCTCATCCGATGGCGAAGCATCGGCGATTACCAAACCAAAGCTCGACAACGCCATCTCGATCTACTCCACCCCGACCGTCCAAATGGAACCAACTCGGTACCACCGAGAATTCAATTTGCGAGTGGAAGTCCCCAGCGATGAGACCCCCTCAGTGGTCAGCGTCGCCCATTGGTATACTCGACAACAGGCAACAGCGTTGTGCAACGCCGTCCACGCTGCATTTCGATGCAAGGACCCCGTTCGTGCGCTCGCCACGAAGCACGACGCCCAAGCAGAGCTCAAAGCTGCGGCTGTCCTTTGGACTTTCGCCCATCACTTTTCTATCCCCACAAGCGGAGGAGAAAATCGAGGAAGAGAAGAGCAGTGAAGATAAACCGAGCAACGGAAATACTCTGTTTCTCGACTCGCTGTTTGCGAACGAGTCCGAGAAAGAAATCAGCGAGCAGCAAGCTAAGATGGAGGATGGTGGCCAGCAGGATGAATGCACGTCATCGTCCCACGGCAACTCTACCTCTGCTAGGATGCGCTTCTCATTGATGGAGCCAGTGCGGTCGTCGATGCCACGGCGCCGACGGCAACAAGCTTTTATGGAGGCGATGGAAGCAGAGGCCCGTAGCAGCGAGACCTGCGGCAAGGTGTCGCCCATGAGGTAAAGCAGCAAAATACTACGTAGTAGTGAAGAAGCATTACACGATGACGTTAAAGCGTGTGGCGTAAAAGCAAGACGATGTCTCTTCTTGTTAATTAAAATGCACAATAACTTAGCAACTTCTTTTCAGCAACTCAATTGGCCTTGGGGCTGTTGGCGTGACTGCGGCGCGACACCAGCCGACGTTGCACACGGAAATCTCCAATCCAATATCCGTCCGAGCGCAGCGCGTCCTCCAGCATGTCGGAGCCGGATCTGCTCGAGGTGCCGTGCGCGTCCTGCTTAGATGTGAACGTCGCGCGACGCGAGCGCTCGTTGTGCTTGGTACTGCCCGTCATACCCGTGTCAGCGCGCCGCCTCGGCACTCTGTGTTTCCTCTCCTTTACATCTGCGTTCATGCTGCGCGATACTGTTCCTCTAGATGTCATTTTACTGCATCTACTGTCGCTAGCCGACGATGTGGACCGGGGGCGCGTGGCGTGTCTCCGTTGGAGCTCTCGGTCTGTGGTGTTGCTGCGAGTGCGCACGTCCACGAGGCTCATACTATGTCTGGAAGAGGAGCAAGCCGACATCTTAGTAGCTCTGCTAGATCCTCCGACCTCACTGTCGTCGTCCTCCGACTCAGTCTCGGACGGTGGTGCCGTCGCCACCTTCCTGAGCTCAACCTGTAGCGACTCTAGCGTTTCACGCGCCATAGGTGCCACCACTGCGGTCACGGGCGACTGGTCTTCCTGCTTATATCGTTTTTCGTCTTCTTCACCATCTTCTTCTTCCTCATCTGGCTGTGTGTGTTCCTGCGTCTGCTCAATTTGGGGCACGCGGGAGCACGAGTAGAAGCCCCTGGCGTAGCGTCGTCGTCGCGAGTCCACGAACCAGCAGGCGAGCGCCACGGCACAGATCGCCAGTGTATAACGCGGTGTCACGAGCTGCACCAGCATTACAGCGAGGCGCACAGTAGCGGCCGTCAGCAGTATCAGCAGTAGCGCCAGCGCCCCGCCGGCTACGCACATGAGCTGCAAGCCCATCCAACTCGATTTTTTGTGTAAAATAGTAAAACGCCTCTGTGTGAGCTAATTAATAGCGAAATGAACTCCAGTGCAATTTTGGCCTGAAAGGTGTTCGGTGACGGAAATGTGTTTTCTTTAAGATGTGCAAATTCAGGATGTACTGAAGTTTCAGCAGCCGGTAAGTTCATTTCTGTGTGCCAATGGTATTACAGTATTTTGCCTCAAATAAGGAAGCTATAATAAATAATTCCGTTTGGCACTGTATCTTCACAGCAGTGCTTAGTTTACAACCTCTATTACGAAAATACCTTGGGAATTACATTCATTTCAGGACTCTCTTATTGAGCCAAAATCCTGTAGTGACTCACTAAAACATGCACATGTAGTTCAAATTGGACAGTACAGTGCATGTATCAGCAAATTATAGTGCTGAATCTGATTTATTAATAGCGAGCATTGCGGCTTGCCCGCGGCTTGATTTTCATCGTCCACAAACATGTCGCCGAGAATATCCTACATACAGTGCCAGTGCCGTGACCTGCAGCACCCAATCTCGGGTGCACGTGGGCGATATTAGCATACCGGTACATTTACCGCACAGAGCCGAGCGTGGGGTGGGTACCGGTAAATATTCTTGTAAATATGAAGTACATGTACATGTACAGTGCATGTATCAGCAAATTATAGTGCTGAATCTGATTTATTAATAGCGAGCATTGCGGCTTGCCCGCGGCTTGATTTTCATCGTCCACAAACATGTCGCCGAGAATATCCTACATACAGTGCCAGTGCCGTGACCTGCAGCACCGGTGCACGTGGGCGATATTAGCATACCGGTACATTTACCGCACAGAGCCGAGCGTGGGGTGGGTACCGGTAAATATTCTTGTAAATATGAAGTACATGTACATGTACCAGTGGTAATAGAACGCATTGGTGGGAGTCGCAAGTTGCAGCCATGCGTCGTGGAGACATTTCAAAAGAGCACGAAGAAGCAGACGGCGATCGCAGCGTCCATTTGAACGTCGTATGCGCGAGAATTGAGGTGGCGAAGCCACCACCATTTGGCCACTGGAAGCGGTGCGTCACACAACTTGTGTCACACAAGCCTACATCCACCTGCCAATACCCACAGTGTTTTCTATAAGTTGCAGCTCTTGGTGTCCGAGAAGCGAGACCACCGAAATGCCCTATGCTCATGGCTGTGCCAGGACATTTATTAATACTTGTACATCTACTGTATTATATCTACGAAGTAATATCTACGAAGTAAAAAACAATTTGCTCTTGCCCCCACATCGTACTACGATGTGGGGGCCCCTACGATTCGTAGGGGCAAGAGCAAATTGTTTTTTGCGGTCCGCAGATGGGTCCAACATGTCATGTTGGACTACCTTTGCAGCCATCTGCGGAGCGAGGCTACTACCACAAAAATACTTTGCTCTTCAAAAACGATATCGGCATAGAGAGGTTTCGCGCGTATCTTCGATGGTTGCATACGTCCTTTGAAGCGCGCGGTGATGCTCGGACTGCTGCTGTCTGCACTGCTCTTGGCGCGTGGGGCCCGGGGCTCAGGTGACGAAGCGAAGGACCAATATGCTGTTTTGGCCAACCATCAGCTTCAGCGCGACGATCAGCTCGAGATGCCGCTGCAGGAGCTGCTAACGAAGCCGCTGGACGATGAGGAATTGGACGCGCGACTGCAGCGAGATTTCGTCTTCTGCCGAGAGCTTGGCGTGGCCTCCATCATGTATGAGACTGCAAGCAATGCAGATGCGGAATCCTCTGAAACGCTGGACGTAGACGACGTGGCCTACTGCAACCGCCTGCGCTACGTGCGACAGCAAAGGCTGCACGCCCGAGAGATGCGAGAGGCGCTATTCTTATACGAGCAGAGAAAGAGTTCCAAGCAGCAGATAGAGACGAGGTCTGTAGACGACGTGAGTTTCCAGGAATTTTTCGAGTTGTATGCGGCGAAGACTCGTCCGGTGGTGCTGCAGCTGAAGGAGAACGAGAAGGACCCGGTGGCGCAACTGCTGGGACTGCACACCATCAGCGATGCAGAAGATGCCACTAGTCAGAGCACGATGGAGGAGTTTCTAAACGTCTGCTTTGGACAGGAGGCTGAAGAACGAAATGGATTTAAGGTGAGGCCGATGCGTGTGGGGCACGAGGCGTGTGCTGCGAGTTTGGACGCCACTTTCCGTGTGCCGATTTACATGACACACGACTACGTGCAACGCACGAATGCATCTCGATACGAAGCGTTCTTGCCTGCCGTAATAGATCTTACTCCTGTCAGCGCTACAGAGGTGGAAGCAGCTCCAAGTGCACGGGAGATCGTGGCGTGTCCGTATGGACTGCACTTGCTGGCGATCTCACTCAGACACGGTGATGCCACACGCATATCGATATTTGACCGCAAGTTCGAGCCGATCACGCATCCCTCTACAATGCAATACACGTTACGGGAAGTTGCGGTTGGAGCTGACGCTAATGTGGCGACAGGTTCAGTAGAGACGACGGTGTTAGACACGGATTATTTCCGGCGAGTGCCGGAGCTGTACAACGCAGTTGAACTGAAGTATGGAGATGTTCTCTTTGCCCCAGGCGGCGTCGTCTCGACAATGCGCTCAGTGACTTCATCATCGACTTCGAGAGGAACAAGACTACTCCGTTTCTGCTATTGTGATGCTGCCAATATTAAGGAAGTGAAGCAGTCTACTGGTCTAGATGCTCTGCTCATGACAAGTGAGAGCAAGGATGAGGGAGTCTATGCCTTGCTTCATGCTCTCCAAACTCCAGGCTTCGACCCCTCCTTTTCACGCCGCCCAACAGCCAATGATGCGACCTGGAGTACGTTCGTAAAGTGGCCACGTGACCCTGCGTACCTGACCAAGAAAAACCGGAGACATAGAGCCAATGGAGACGAGCACGAAGGAGAAGATGAGCAACTGTCGCGTCGTGAAAGGCTTAAACATTGGCAAGATGATAAGCGATGGGAACGATACATCGCGTCTCTCACGTTGCCCGTGGCGTGGCCACCTATTGTCGTTAATACGACTCGCACGACGGCCACGTTGCGCTGGCAGGAGCTCTATCAGCCACTGAAGCACGATCTTACCAGCTACGGATACGAGGTGAGCTGGAAGCGCGAGGATCAAGCTGGACAAGTGAAGGAAGAGGCTGTAAATGTGACCCACGATCAGCTATCGCGAAGTCGAATACCTTCGACTCTATTTGGGGACGATTTCGATGGACGTGACCTTGAAGCGGTGATCACTGGACTGCAAGCTGAGACTGCGTACTCGTTTTCAGTGCGTCTTGTTGTGGGGGAAGCTCAAGGTGCTACGAGTGGAGCTTCTCGTCGCGTTCTCACTAGTCCATGTGGTCCTCCTTCTCACATTCGCGGCGTTCCGGGGGTTGTCGGTATAGAAGAGACGTGTGTGAATTTACAGTGGCTTGACGCTGAGGACGACGGGGGCAAGAGGATTGAACTGTATCTCATATCGACAGAGAACTTACCAGAAAGAGGAGAGGAAGGAGACCTCAATACTGGCAGAGGTGCAGACAATGGAGCGCTAGTTCGTGAGCATGAGAAGGTCATCGCACTGAATGCCAGTGCTGGTTCCAACCAAGTTGCTCGAGAGAGGTTGAATTCTGGTGCTACGTGGCTATCGACAAGAGTCTGTGGTCTATTCCCCGGAGCTGCTTACACATTTCGTGTTGCTGCGATGAATGTGCTGGGCGCTGGCCATTGGAGTCATCGCAGTAGTCGCGCAGAGATTTCTCGTCCACATCGCCGACACACATCCACAGAGAATAGAGACAAAGCTCAAGTCCTCGCTATTCCGACGCTAAAAGGCGTGGGAGATTCTGGCTACACGGCTGTAAGTGGCGTCAATATCCTCTCGCAAAGTGAACTGTCTGCACTAATAGCCCAAGATCCGCATCGCATCCTTCGAGCCTCAGGAGTGCAAGCTGAAGACGAAACTTTGACACATGTGGTGCTCTCCGATTCAAGAGAACAAGTGCAAATATTGTCCAGTAACAACAGCGAAGGGGTCGTGGCAGTGGAGCACACCTTTGAAGCGTGGACGGGGCACTACAGTCCGCGGATGTTTGACGTGTCAGCGGAGTTGATTCTGGCTGATCCACCCGATGCTTCTCAGCCGTTGAGGAATTCTCATGCCGTTCGTGATCGAATCTTGCTGGCAGTGCGAGGAGGAGTGCCGTTTGTGTTCAAGGTACACCATGCACAGCGAGCGGGTGCTTTGGGACTCGTTCTTGCCGATGCAAACGGATATTGTGCGGGTGGATTTGACCAGAGTTGTGTGCCTGGATCCGATAAGAGACGCGGTGAAGGGTTTGCAGCTCGAGAGAAGCATATTTTGTGGGAACGAGCGCGTATTCCGTGCGTGTTGGTGCTGAAGGAGGCAGCACAGCAACTACTGGCACGATTCGACTCGGGAACTGGATCAGGCGAAATGGCTACATAGCTGGTTAGCCGACTTGGCTACATATAATTTACGATCGAGCGATCTGTCGCATGCACTACATGTTCATGTATAGTTGTGCACCTCCAATTCGGCAGGGCGGACCATATCAACAGTGGCAGGGCATAAGTGCACAACGTAAAGCAAAAAAACAAACGCAAATCCAGGGCACTGATATTTCATTTGTTAATTCAGTACAACATTTACGCCAATCTTCTGCGTAATCTTAACGTCAGACGCGCGAATCGCGGGCGAGCAACAGCGCTTCCGGTCGCGATAGGCGTCCGGCAAGGCGGCAAACAACGTCCGCCGACCGCTTAAGAATACTCTGGATGGTAGTGCGCTTCTCTGCTTGGGGGGTCTTAAAGCGCTCCGTTGCCCAACGAGCAAGCTCCGAGTGAGAGCATGCAGACTTGTGCTTCTCGCACAAAGACTGCTTTTGTGCTAGAGTTAGGGACATGTAGGAGGAAGGGCGATGTCCCATTGTCTTTGGCGGTAAAAATCAAAGTATGTGTTTGTATGAAGACGTCCGATCCAAAATTTAAAATCAGATCGATGCGGCGTGTCATCCCTCGGCGAGGAGGGGAAAACCGTTGAGGTTAATTGCTAGGGTGGTGGTGGGCAAAGGTATTAATAATTGCGCATCCGATTCGCATAATCATAAAATCTGGCAGGGTATCGACTGATACCGGTGCCGAATTGGAGGTGCACTGTATTGCATATTGTTATTCCTTTGTAATTACATGTACCGTATGTACGTTCTTAGAATCCAACTTACACTTACAGCATTAGGCAAGGACGGCTGCGCACAGTGGCAAAGCCAAGCTGAAGTGGGGGATGGCTACAAATCATGGCTAACAGTTGGCTACATTGTGATCCCGAAACGACGCGATCCGAGATATGTGACGTGTGCTAGGTCTACTTGCTTCATATTAGCGATCAGGACAGACTCTGTACTGTACTGCGCTTCATTTGACGCTGTCGACAGCTCACACCAATCGTAAGGCGAGGCTTTCGCCATTGCAAAGCAGAGCTCGTCCAGCTTTCTTTGCCATATCTCTTCGGTCGCAGGAGTCTCGACCTCTTCCGTCGTCCTTCCAGGCTGGCCGACCATTACCGTATCTTGCACTGCGTCCGGTCAGTTTGAAGGGCCTTTCCAGTTTTCCGATTCAGCTGGTGGTCATTGTCTCGGCTTGGAGATTGCCACTCACGTACACGCCACGCAACCGAGCGAATCCCAGCCCGTGACTGCAGGATGAATCCTGGCCGGCTTCCCACTTCAGCTGGTATGCAACAAGATAGACAGCCAGGAACCGACAGCGGTACAGAACTAGGTCGCAATCATAGCGGATTTCCCCATGGGAACAACGACCTCTCGACGGTCGCTAGCAACAGTAGACCGGAGTGGCGTCGAGACGAGCACGGGCGATTCATGCAGGCGTTGGAACTCTATGGCTCGAGACGGACAGGAGACGAGTGGAGACTCATCACTGCTTTCGTGGGTTCACGTACTATTGAGGAAGTGCATTTACACGGGCGACAATATCTCCAGCGACTAATTCAGTCATTACCCTCTTCTCCCGAAGCGACGAATGCAGGTCGCTACCTATTCAGTGCAGGCAGTCAGAATGACCCAAACCGACAGAACTACCAGAACTACCAGGTATCCAGAGGTGTTGGTCCTCAGAAATTGAGAGTCAGTAAGAGGCCTGTTCCAGTCCCAACCGGGGGTACTAGCGCTTTGAGTGCCGCCGCATTAGAGTGCGCTCAGTCCATGAGTGTTCAACAATACCACAACCAGCAACTGCAGTACCAACACCACGCAGGTATCGCTGCTTCACATCGGAATGGGCGGAGATCTAAGCCCTGGACATTCCATGAAGAAAAAGCTTTCGAGACAGTACTAGCAGGTTGGGCCGGAAGTAAGTCATACCCTTGGGCTCGAATTGCAGCGGCCATACCGGGCAAGACTGCTAACGACGTTCGTAGTCGCTACGAAGAAATGGTAGGAGAAATCGCCTCCATCGAGTCTGGGGAGGTTCCGGCATCTGAAAACCCCAAGCTAAACAATGTTCCTAGAGGCCAAACAGCTGTGCGGCCTCATGGTTTAGCGTCCACGCTCAGCCAGCGTGCAGTTCCACCCCCACCGATTGAGGTCCCGCCTAGAAGTGTAGGCAAAGGTGAGGTTTTGAAGCTGAAACATGAATCTGTACGTGCTAGAATCTTACGTGTGATTCGCATGATTAGATGGGGCATCAGAGAGTAGCACGCGTAGCAGAAGAGGTTCCGCGAGCGGGATCACTATGCTTAGTCCGACATTTCTCGACTATCTGGCGAGAGAAGCTGAAAGCGAAGAAAAGTCATCACTCCCGGCGCTACAATTACCGTTCCCGGGATTAACAAACTTACCGTCCCCTTTGTTCTCGCCGACACTGCTGCCAACAGGATCTCCTGGTTTCTTCAGTCCTGGCAACAAAAAATCGGCAGCTCGTGGCCAGCAAGGCAAAAAGCTGTCGAGCTCAGATGACGTTAAGATGAACGAAATAGACACTGGACCGACACCTGCGGTGAACAAAAGCGAAACCCTTCGACGCTCCTCAACTCCGCGGATATGGAACGAATTTCTCGCAGGTGATTTCAAGCTCGACGACACACCCAGAAGGAAAACGCCACGATCAAAGAAATCACATGATAAAGGATCCAAAGGTAACGCAGAGAAACGAGAAGACATCGAGATGCCTGATGCTTCTGCCGCCTGAGAGAAGAGCGAGTAAACAAGCAGGTGCGTGCGAGATAAACACTGTAGCGTTGTTAATGGGGCGACACTTTGAACTTTCGGGGTTTGCACGTGAATGTACTTCCATTGCTACCTACAACCTTCTCGCAAGGGGGTCGATCGGTTATCTACTACTTCAAGAAGTACTCTCTACCGGTCCTACTCGCTCGACTAACTACTAACTACTGCCTACTACTACTCCTACCGTGACCGACTCCTAATTTCTACCTTTGGCGCTAGCTGCTTCTGCTTCGTAGCCTACGTTTTGTGGTCATCTTCCCCCATCTACTTCGTCATTTTGGTGCCCCCTCCACAGTTGCTCGCTTTCTACAAGTTGAAGCGAGTGGTTAGGAACTGTCGTAAAGGCTCCGGGAAGCTCGCAAAGTACGCGGCCCAGTTCTCGCCCAGACTCGACTTGAAGCCGTGCACGATCTGGTACAACATATCCTTCAGTTCCGCGTTCTGGATCTGCTGACCTTCAAGAGAAGCGATGGCACCACACATGAACATAAAGTCAGCGACGATGCCGTTCGGGTTCGCCTTGACCATGTAGCACAGGCCTAAGAAGCAGTGCTCCTTCTCCTCTGGTGCGCGGACGTGAGCGAGAGCGCGGCACCAGCGCTTCGCGAACTCATGCAAGTGGGGCGCCACCACGTTCGGGCACACGTATCCGAGTCGGCCGATCGTGATCGCGCAGTTCTCCACCAAGTTACGAGGCAGCTTGGGGCGGTTGATCATGCTGATCAAGCGGCCCAAGCAGTTCTCGACGTACGGCTCCATCTCGGCTCCGATGCGAATAGCGATCTCGCCCACCGACCAGCTGGCGTTGTTGCATACAGTAGCAAGGTCCGGATCGATGTTCTCGATCAACACCGGCAGCAGATCTCCAAGACTGGGACGGAGAATGTTCGGCGCGTGCTTGGCCAGGTCGCCCACTACGCCCATGGCACTTTGTCGCACGTCCATCACGTCGTGACGCACGCAGCTCATAAGCACATTCAGGATATTGGAGCCATTCAACAGCGCCTCGCTGTTGTTCTGCAGACCTTCGATCATGCCCGAGATCAGATCCAGAGCGCACACAATGAGCTCCGGGTCGCCCTCGTCGAACTCGTTGGGACTTTGCTCCGACATGGCGTCGGCTAACAGCTCATTCTCCACGATACGCTGACAACGAACGTACACGTTCATGGCGAACTCCTGGAAGCCGTTGCCCAGTGCCTGAGCCACGGGCGCCAAGCACTCAAACAGCGGGAGGATCTCGCGACTGCGGTCTTCCAGGGCGTTCCACTTGGCAATAAGCGGAGGCATGAGGATCTTGATCAGCTCCAAGTGGTTCAGATGTTCACCGATCGAGTCTGCAAGCGTTCCGATGGCGTCGTACAAGATCAGCAGGTTTTTAGCCTGGTACTTGCCGAAAGCAAACATGAGGTTCTGTAGAATAGGCGTCAGGTACGGCACCAGCTCCTCGCGAGCTTCCTCTTCTAGCGTGCAGAACGCAGAGCATGCTGCCTCCTGCACCTTCTTGTGTGGGTCGAGAATGCGCTTCAACATACCCTCCACAAGAGGCTTAAACAGCATTTCGTGGTTGCCCTGTTCAACGACCCACGTAGCGTAGCGACTCAGCGTCCAGCACGTGATACTACGGATAAGCGGGGCGGGGTCCTCTAGTTTCTGCAGTAGGAACGGGTATAATTGTGGCAGGTGAGGAGTGATACCGTTGTAGCAACCATCGGCGATAGCTCCAAGCGCCAAGATGCCGCTCTCCACAAGTGGCCATGGCTGCTCCTGTGCCAAACGCTCCTGCAGTAGAGGCAACAGTGTCGGAAGAATGTCATTCCCGTAGCCATTGGCCAGGTTGTCGAGACTTGCGGCCGAGCAACGACGCAAGTTCCACTCCAGCATCGAGTCGTCATCGTCATCGTCATAATCGTCGTCCTCATCGTCATCGTCGTCATCGAGGCCGCCTCCTTCGTGGCCACCGCCGGCCTTGCGATGAAAAATGGGCTTGATGTCCTCAGGTCGGTCGGGCACGTTCTCATTCTGGTTCTGTTCCTCTGCCTCGAAGTTGGCCAAGTCTTCCTCACTGTACACCATGCGCTGAAACAACAGCGGCACAATCTGGGCCAGATACGGCTGCAACATGGGTTTAATGTCGTTGAACTCACGCAGATCGCAGAAAGATGCCCAGAACTCGCACGCCTCGAGGGCTACGTTCTCGTCCTCGTCCTGGTTGGCCCGCAGGATGAACTGGATGATGCTGTCAAGGTGGGGCACGAGATACTGCACGCCCACCTCCAGCAAGATGACGATACTCTTGCACACGAGCCTACGTACGTCGTTGGACGGGTCCTGAGTGAGCAGTGAGATCCCGGCCAGGAAGTTCTCCATCTGCACCACAAGGCCCACGGGCATGTAGATCAGCACGTTGTTGAGACACTCCAGCGCGTCACGACGAAAGTTGGCATTCTGGTGGTGGAAATACTGAAGCAGCTTGGGCACCAGCACGTTGAGTGGGCGGCTAGGCGAATTCTCGAGCTTGGCCGCCGAGTCCTCGCAGATCTTGACAAGCGCACCGAAAGCTCCAGCCAAGGCGTTCTCGTCCTGCTGCTCCAGAAGCGCATGTAGCGCGGGCATGAGCTCGGGCCACTCGTCTAGGAAAGTGTATTGGGACACAAAAGTGGTGACGATGGAGCCGGCCGCGTTGCGGATGGGAGACAGCGGGTCGGCCAGAATTCGCAACGTCTGCGCGCGGATAACGGCGAGGATTTCGGCCTCGGTGGGGGTGAGCACAGCGCTGGCGTCGCGGGCCTTGATATTACGCTTGAGCAGAAGTCCGGCCAGCTGGCGCACGTTGGGCTCGGCTTGTGCGGAGCAGAGCAAATGAACCAGGTAGAGATTAAACTCAAGGTTCTTCTGGAACTGCTGCAGACGCTGGTAGGACTCGCGCTGCACCTGGTTGTTGGGCACCATGTAGGCCTGTAGGAGCGCCACCACCTCATTAAGTAGCGCAGGCTGTGGCTGCCACGTATCGCTCATGGTCGACGAGTCAGGCTTGGTCTTCGATCGGCTTTTAGACTTCCGGCCGCTTTTTAGGTTCCCTGACCGCTCGATAGCGTTGTTGTTTTTGGAGTTTAGATAGGCAGGAAATGCAGATATACAGAGGTAATACCGACGGCCAGGAGACGCTGCACGCGGGGAGAAAGAGACCAAGCGACGGACCGACGGAGCTACTACTGCTGTGCCCACGAAATGAAGGAGAAGGCCGCCCAACCAAAGGGATGAGGAATTCGACCAATGAGCGATTCTATCTTCTTTTCAACCAATCACAGGCACATTCCGGAGGACGGCAAACCTGAGTCATCATGCGGTTGACGAGCAAGTCGGGGTGGACAACATTCATTGCCTGATAGAGTGCCTCGAACAAAGCCGTCTTACTGAGTAAATTGCATTGATCGACAGCAATGCTGCTTCAACTGTCTCTATGTAAGTGATAGCTTTGAAAACGACGATGGAATTGTGGACATCATTCGCGCTTACAGTGCCACCAAACATGTTGGTCGCTTGTGCTCGGCGTGGTAGATTGAAGACTGATTGAATTTAGTTGTTATGTAAAATGCATTCTCTCCTTCGAGAGGTTTCCTAACTGCTCATCCTGTTCACCTTCTCTGCTGACGCTCACCTTCTCATGAATGACGAGATCTTCACCATCTCATCCGCGTGCGTGACTCCTCAGCGTCTCTTGGTCTCATGTAGATCTTTTGTGAGTTCCGACACTCCTTCCCGGGCGATCATCCTGACAACATCACCAGTTCACGCAGCTCCTTGAGGCGTGGCGCGGGGAGAACCTTCGTCAGGATATCTGCACGCATCTTCACGGACTCACAATACTGCACCCGTAGCACGTTCTTTTGTACGAAGTCCTTCACAAACTTGTGACGCGTGTCAATGTGCTTGGCACGTCCGGACGAATCCTCTCCCTCCAACTGAGCTATTGCAGCTTGGTTGTCGACATGAAGCACTGACGGCTCCATTAGCTTTAGTCCTACCTCTTTGAGACATTCCATGATGCCCAGCATCTCCGCAGTTGTCTGTGATGCTGCCACGAACTCTGACTCCATGGTCGACAGTGCAACGCACGCTTGCTTCTTGCACAGCCATGCTACTATCACTCCTGCAACCATTAGTACTCCTCCTGTTACAGACTTCCTGTCTTTCTTGTTGGACGCGTAGTCTGCATCGCTGAACGCTTCCACCAGCACCCCAGCATTGTTCATTGTGTTCTTGTTGGTGTTCATTAGTGTAACGGGGTACGTAGCACTAAGTGTACCCTGGTTACATGAAGTGTGACACTTCACACTTCAGGAGTATGACATGTCATACTCCGGAATATTTGGTACAAGGTACCAAGGTCATTCAAAACCAACCATTGGTTAAATGACATTGCATTTCTATAGGTAACTGATAGTTTGTATTAACCACAAACTTAACCTACCTATAAATATACTCAGTTTACAATCTACCTTATTTAGGTCACTTCCCTCTCTTTAATTAAAGAGGGGACCTGTGAACTGCCGTTCACTGAGAGTTTGTATACTCTCGGAAGATAACTTCCTCTAGCGCAAGGTGCTGTGTGACCCCGTCACACTTGGTAGCACCTGTAGTCAATCCACGCCATCGCGGGTAGACTACCTGAACCTCCGAAGTTCGTTGCCATGGATAGGAACGACTTCTCCCATATGAACGACTCTCAGTTCGAGTCGGTTCGGAAGATGGCAGGCATCTTCGGGATGGAGGCCCTGCAGAGCCTGGTGGTATCAACACCGGCTGAGCAGCTCGAGCGCGTCAATGCATTCGACGCGTACGAGCAGGGCCTCATCGCGCATGTGCGGGAGAACCTGCAGGCTCCGGCGGCGGGAGCAAACCCGCCTCACCCGAAGCCAATACGGCTGAAGGTAAAGCCGTATGAAGGGAAGGAAGGCGAGAACCTTCACTTCTGGGTCCGAGAAGTAGAGCTCGCGATGGACGCGGCTCTGATCTCGACCGAGCAACTGCGTGTTGCTTTTGCACTCTCCAACCTTAGCGGTCGTGCTAAGAGTTGGGTGTACACTCGGGAAGCGACATCCCCTGGATGTTTCACATCCTGGGCTCAGCTGTGCGAACAGCTCCGAGCCGCGTTCCTCCCGGCGAACTACGAGTACCGCCAGCGTTCGCGCTTCCTCGCGTGTAAACAAGAAAGACGCGAACTGCACGAGTATGTGCAAGAGATACGGGAGCTCACGGCGTCCCTAGTGGGAAACCCACTCAATGAACACATCAAGATGACTGTGTTCATGGACGGCCTTCGAGTGGGCCCCGCACGCACTCAGCTGTTCCGGGTGCAGGCAAGCACCCTTGAAGAGGCGATTCAAGTAGCTCTTCAAGAAGAATACAGCCATCGCCAGGCGCGTACGCCGGCCTCAGCGTGGCCTGGGAGTTCCTTGTCGGCTCCCGGTCGAACAAGCCCCAACGGACCAGTTCCCATGGAACTCGGGTCCGCCGAACAGCGTGACATCCGCTGCTTCGGCTGTGGGAAGATGGGCCACTTCAAGCGCGACTGTCCCGCGGAAAGACTCCGCAGACGGTCCTTCCCCAAGCCCGTCCTCAAGGGTCGCTGGCAGAAGCCAGGATCCCGGGGACAGGGGAACGCAGGGAACCAGTAGGGGCGGGGCGCCCTACTGGGGAAGAACTAAGTCTTCGTGATGGGTGCGCGGGTGGCGCGTACCACGGGGACTTAGCCCCTGAGAGTCTTCGCACTCTCGAATCGGCGAAGAGCAGCGGCGGGTTGCTCGTAGTACACGGATGTGTACGGGGTTACGATCACCCCTTTAGAATCTTGATTGACTCTGGGGCGTCGAAGAATTTCGCACGCCGCCAGACGGTTGCTCGTAACAGCAACAAGTTGTCCGAAGCTTTGCGAGAAAGCAAGGGCAACGGGACGGTGTCAGTGCGACTGGCCGACGGGAAGGTCGTCACTGTCCCCAACGTCCAAGTGGATCTGGCTGTCAAGTTTGAAGACTTTGACAGCCTCGAACAGCTCACTGTTCTCGATATGGATCCATATGATATGATCCTGGGCATGCCCTGGCTTGAGAAGCACGAGCCCTGGATCGACTGGCGAGGCAAGGCAATCGGTGCCAGCCGCCCTGCGCAGTCCGACAGAGCATTGGTGAGTCATGTTCCCACCTCTGTCAGGACCCGGGGCGCCCGCGAGGGCTGCCAGGGTACCAAAGCATCCGGCAGATGCTTGGGAGTCGTCGACGTATATGACGACTCCGAGGATGTTTTGATGGTGGCCGCGCCCAGAAGAGGCGCCGGCCAAGTGGGTAACTTAGGTCCACAGGCGGGTAACTTAGTTCCGCAGACAGCTGCAGCTGTCATGAACACTGAGAACAGCGTGTTCAGAGTGGGTAACAGAGTTCCACTCACGGTCGCCCAGACCATAACTGAAGAGGAAGACGTCGGATACGCTTCCTGTGTGGGTAACACAGTGCCACACGCGGTCGCCCAGACCTTAACTGAAGAGGAAGGCGTTGAACACGCTTCCTGTGTGGGTAACACAGTGCCACACGCGGTCGCCCAGACCTTAACTGAAGAGGAAGGCGTTGAACACGCTTCCTGTGTGGGTACAACAGTACCACACGAGGCCACGAGTGCCTCGGATGTCGTAGCGACGACATCCCTAGACGTGGGCAGCAAAGCTCCCCGTCACAGAAGCCGTCGGCAAAGACGCCGCCGCCGCCTCAAGTCGGATCCGAACTTCGTTCCGATCGACGTCGCTTCAAGCGACTCGGAGTCCAGGGCCCGGGCTCCTCCGACAAGGCCGGTGGAAGAGTGCTATCACATCTTCGATAGCGAGACGGGTTTACCCGTCAAGGCATCTGGTGTCCACTTGGAACCGTTGCCAGAGGTTGCAGAGATACTGAACCTCGAGGAAATGACGGCTGAGTCTTTCCTGGCCAGCCTCAAGGCTGGAGAGATCGCTGAGATGGTACTCATAAGACCTGAGACCACTCAGGAGGAGCTGAACTCCTCCTCTGTCTTGGACGAGAACGTCCTGGAAGACATGAACAAGCAGCGTCAGGCGCGCTTGGGTTCTGAGATTCTCAAGAACCCCAAGGATCCGGTGTATCCTTTGGTGACGGAGTATGCGGACGTGGTGAATAAACACCCACCGACCCAACTCCCACCGGATCGAGGCGTACGGCACGAGATTGATCTCGTGCCCGGCACAAAGTATTGTGTCACGAGGCAATGGCCTCTCCCGCGCGAACAGTGCGAGGTCATTGATGCCTTCTTCGCCGCGAAAGCGAAGGCAGGCATGGTGCGGGAGTCGAAATCCCCGCACTCGACGCCGACTTTCTGCGTTCGTAAGCCGAACGGAAAGTGGCGTCTGGTTCACGCTTATAACAAGCTGAACAACGCAACGGTGCCGGCCCAAACACCGATCCCACGAAAGGATGTGTTGTTGAACAACATGGCCGGGAGCGTACTGTACAGTGCGCTGGATTTGGTAGACGGATACTACCAAATCCTGATGCGAGAGAGTGACATCCCGCTCACCGCGGTAAGCACTCCAAGCGGCATGCTTTGGGAGTGGCTCGTCATGCCGCAGGGCTTGTCTAACGCCCCGGCGACGTTCAATCGCCTGGTGACGCAATTGTTCCGCCCTTTGCGTACCTTCGTACAGAAGTACTTCGACGACATTTTGTCCTACCGTGCGAGGAGCAGAGACAGGAGTGCTTAGCACTCGTCGATGTGGAGGAGGGGACAGTTAGCCACTGAAAGCTTTGCTCCGGAACAATTTGGGTTGTTTTTAAAACCAGGGGGTTCTGGGGCGTTCCAAAGCCCGAAGACAGATTGGCAGAATCTCCCGGAACACCGCGCGGGGCCGCAAACACCCCCCTCTTTCGCACAGAGATATTTTCTGAAAAAAATGTTGGGGGTTTTGGCCACAATTATCTCTGCCACACATAAACAGAGGCGGGGGTTGGCGGCGTTTTTTCCTAAAGACCTCTTTGCGAATCTCTCTCACAGAGACCCTTTCAATGGGCCTGGGGAAAAACATTCAACTGGCGCTGGGAGCAAGAGCACCAGGATGCTTTTGACAGCATCAAGGCCAGTCTTCAAGAGGCCCCTGTCCTGGCCCTGCCGGACGAGACGAAGCCGTTTAGCGTCGTCTGCGATGCCTCCGATTACGCCGTCGGATGTGCATTGCTGCAGGCCGACACGGCTGGACAGGAACGAGTCATCTCGTTCTAGTCCAGGCAGCTCAAAGCCGCCGAGCGGAACTACCCTGTCCATGACAAGGAGCTCCTGGCAATGAAATATGCCCTTGTGAAGTTCCGTGTTCACCTTCTGGGCTCTAGGCCCTTTGTGATCTACACAAACCACGCGTCCTTGAGGACGGCGACTAACTCGCCTCACCTCTCCCAACGGATGGCGAGGTGGCTGTCCTTCTTCGCGGAATATAACTTCCGCGTCGAGTACAAGCCGGGCAAGCTCAACGTGCTTGCGGACGCCCTCTCTAGGCGTCCCGACTATGAGTTGGCCCACATCACGCGGGTGACAACGGATCTATATGATCGGATACGCATGGCGTATCGGGACGATGAGGCTGTCGCGCCTATCGTCAAGTTCCTTAAGGCCGGAACGAGCGCGAAGTCCGACTGGCTCTCGTCGCGACAGCGCTCACGGCTCCACCGATATGAGTTGAAGGAGGGCCTCCTCTATTACCGGGTGGAGCCCACTGATCCTCCACGGGTGGTCGTACCCAACGACGAGGATCTGAAGCTCGACATCCTCGCGGAGGCGCATGACGCGCCCTCCAGCGGCCACTTGGGCCGCGAGAAGACCTGTCTGTCGGTCTCTCAGTCCTTCTGGTGGACCCACATGTACAAGTGGGTCGCCCGGGTACGTTAAGACATGTGAAACATGTCAGCGGGTCAAACCCGCAGGGCACTATTCGGCTCCACTACAGAGCCTGCCCGTACCGGCTGATTGTTGGAAGTCGATGAGTCTTGACTTCATCTTTGGGCTTCCCGCCGACGGACACGGCAACACCGGAATTTTGGTGTTCGTGTGTCGGCTGAGTAAGATGGTACATCTTGCTCCAGTTCCCGTCACTGTAACGGGCGAACAAACCGCACGGTTGTTCGTCGATGGCGTGTTCCGCTATCACGGTCTCTCGGAGACGATTGTCTCGGACTGAGATCCGCGGTTCACTGCCGCGTTTTGGAAAACGCTGTTCCCTTTACTGGGAACTCGTCTGCAGATGTCCACTGCGGACCATCCGCAGACAGACGGCCAAACAGAGCGCGTCAATCGAGTGCTCGAGGACACTCTGCGCAGTGTGTGCGCGGCAGCACCACGTACGTGGTCGACGCAGCTTCCAGTTGCTGAGTTTGCGCTCAACAACGCGGTGCACGCGTCCACGGGGTTCACGTCGCTCTACTTGAACGGCTTCCGCCACCCCAGAGTGCCTCTCACTCTTCGAGGAGACACTGACTCCTCTATTCTAAGTGGGGGAGAGGCTCGGAAAGCCCTTTCCTCCCAGGTCTCGGATGTGAGGCCAGTTTCGCTGCGGAAACAGGTGGAATCCTTTATGGATACCAAGCTGAACATTGTCAGCAGGGTCCGCGATGCCATGGCAGCGGCCCAAGATAAACAAAAGGAGTACTCGGACAAACAAGGAAGAGGAAACTTAAGTATATTTGAGATTGGTGACTTAGTGTTACTAGACACGAGGAACCTACCTCTAGACACTGTTAGCTCTGTCGGCAGCAACAAGCTGAAGCACCGCTTCATCGGACCTTTTGCAGTCCTGGCCAGACATGGTGCGTCGTACACCATCGACCTTCCAAAGTCAATGACGACGCACCCGACGTTCTATGTCGGACGTCTTAAGCGGTACTTTGACCCGCAGGGGGTTGCTGACTCGCAGACCCCCCTTGACCCAGCTCCTCGAAGCGAGGGCCGGTCACAGTCGTCGACGAGGGCGTCGGAGCAGGCACCCAAGCCTCGGTCGGGACGGCAAGGCTGCGGTCAAGACCGTACGCCGGAGGGGCTCCATACGAACGGACCCCGGCGCCATACGCCGAGTACGCTGAGTACGCCGGGTACGCACCATACGCGTACGTCTGGGAGTGTGCCGCAGGCGGCTCCGGACGTGGCAACAAAGCCTCGATCCGTCGGATCATGCGAAAGGCCTCGTCCAGATCGGACGAAGAGGCCCGGCGGTCCACCCGCAGGTGCAGGCTCGCGACCTCTCGCTCCACCAGGTCCAGGCGACCCGCAAGACGAGCGAGCTCGCCCTGATTCCCGGCCTGGGCGGCAGCATTACCGCCAGTCCCAAGGCCAAGTGCAATCTCAAGCACGAGGAGACGTTGACGGAGGCGGTCAACCTCAGGGTCCCGTGTCGGACCCGCAGTCGGAGCACTCGAACGAGAGTGGCTCTCGGGAGGCGCCGAGTACTCGTACTCGTACGAGGGCACCTCCGCCCCTGCTTGACCGGAATGGAGAAGTCCACTTCCACGTGGAGCGGATCCTCCAGGAGCAACGGTGTCGCGGGAAGCGACAGCTCCTCGTGAAGTGGAGGGGTTATGCCCACTCCGAGAACTCGTGGGAGCCGATTGAACGGCTCCTGATTGACTGCCCGAAGGCTGTCGCAATCTGGGAACAGAAGCGGCGGCAGCTTCATAAGTAGTCCGGGGCTTCTTGCCCGAACGGGGTACGGATGATGAATACATACCGTACCCGCGCTCATCGTGAGCGCTAGAAGCCGCGCGCTTCAGGATGTCCCTTGGCAGCATACGCTTGCTGATCAAGTGGGCAAACCTCACACGAAGATCACGCTGGTCCAGGATGTGGGACAGCTGCTGATCTTCATGGAGTTCCCATAACTCCGTGGGCGAGTACTTGAGAGTCTCCACCCACGCCCAGAACATGTCCTCACAAGAACTCCATGTGGGACAGTTCTCGGGCATAACCCAGGGGTATCCCCAAACAGGATAGAGACCACCCCGGGTCTCGGGCTTCTTACGACAAGTCGTGAAGTCCTTAAGGGGAATGCGGTGTGGCGCGAGACGCACACACCGAGCAGCCTCCAAGTTGTCAACGAACAACTGTTCTTTCTGAACAAGGGCTCGTTCATAAATGCCCCTAGAAGTGTGGCCGCCCACAAGGCCACGAGGAGCGACGAGAACCTCCAAGAAGAGGTCAGCCCCAGAGCTCTCCTCGGGAGGCCAATACCCTCTTGAGTTGATGGCAGCTCCCTGGCTGACGGGTGCCGCCACCGAACCCCCACGCACACGCTGGGCAGCTTGGAAATCCTCCTGCTGCTGGTCGAGGTCATTCGAGACCTCCCGGGGCTCAACAATAGCACCCTCCTCATTCTCTTCTTCCTCCTTCTCCTTCTCTTCATCCGAGGAGCCGAAGAGACTCTGATAGGAGCGTCGAGTCTCCTTCTCCTCGCGGAGTGGAGACTTAGAGGCGGTACGCTTTCTTTGAGGGCTTGGCGCCTTCGGCTTTTAGAGACCTTAGCGCGCGCAAGACCCTCGGCAAGCGAGAGACGTTTGCGAGGATTCTCTTCCTCATCGCCACCGGCTTTGGGAGTGCCCTTAGCCTTAACGGCCGGACTCTCAGAGCGCACAGAGGTCCTGGGACTGTGATCACCGTGATCACTAGCGGGCGATTGCACGCTGTCATCTTTGTGCTCACTTGGCACTGGGCTGTGCCCTCCCACAGAGCCCGTAGGAGCATCATGAGTGCTCTCGGACTCGGCATCGTCTTCACTGCCCGAGTTGAACTCACGTTCTACGAACCGAGGGTTCGGACGATTGTCTGAAGACGAGGGCGACGGACTGCGGCGCCTGCTTGCGCGCTTGTCCACAGCCGCGTCACCCGAGGATCCGATCGCCTCGGAGGCCACCTGAGTAGCCTCCTTGAGTACAGAGCCTTTGCTGTGAGGCTTAGTGCTCTTGGCCTGCGCCTTACCGGCTGCAGCCTTGGAGCGTGTCTTAGCACCGCTCTTAGCAGTGCCACGAGGCATGTTAACGGTCGAAGTGGAGACCTAGACGAAGAGCGCACAGGTTGCTGCTCGAGGCTCTAACTGTGAAGTGAGCCTCCCCGCCGCGCTCGCGCGGCCAAGTCGATGGTTTTCGACTTTGAGAATGAGAGTTTGTGACGAACACCTCTTCATTCTGATTGGTCGGTAAACCGAACCTAAGTGGGGGAGGATGTAACGGGGTACGTAGCCCTAAGT
>NW_003303538.1:34085-34943 GCF_000142945.1 Phytophthora infestans T30-4 | reverse complement strand
AAGCTTGCATGTGATAATATCATATTATGATAAGAAGTACAGTGTGAGTGTGTGAACTTTTTGATAACTAATGGTGCTCATCTGTATATGTAGTTGTGATGATATGCAGATAAAGACCATTGACGACATAAAGTTGATGTCGAAAAGAGAGTAAAAAAACTGGTCGACCTCAACGCTAAATTCTGAGACGAGGGTTTGTCAGAAAGTAAGGAAACTTCTAGTTCTGGTTCTCACGTAAAAAGAGATCGAGAAGAAGAGATCTGCTTACCACCACACAAATACATTTCAAGGCATCTAAGAATGTTGTCTGCAACAAGTGCTACCTTAAACCTTGTACGTCTTTAAGAGGGGTCCATCTGCTTGGTGTTGATCGTGGCGAAAGAGGGCGATCGCATCCAAAAGCACTGACAGTGTGACAGGAGCAGGCTTATCAGGGCCGATCTACCGTCAAACCCTGCTTTATGGAACGACTTGGGAATGAATCAATGCTGCTAGCAACGATACTGCGTTTATTGTCGCAAGTGGATTTGACGTCGCGAGCTTTCACTTTCTGCTAAAGCTATTTGTCAGAACTTGTTGAGAGCGGATTTTGAGCGAGTCAGTAGTCACTACTGACTGTAGTGCGTACATCGGGTCCTTCAATTAGCAGCGTGACGTGTGGTGCTCACGTTTCGCACTCGATCCCAATCGTTGGCGCCGCGGGGAAGTACCTCGTTAATGATAGTTAGGAGCGCCATGGTATCCTCGCTGTATCCTTGAGCACCAACAGGGCGGCCGCCCTTCGTCTTGGATTTTCCGCTTAAATGTTTTTTTTCTGGGCCCTGTTGTTTGCGCGTGTCGCGTGATTTGGTTCTAGTG
>NW_003303538.1:32462-33560 GCF_000142945.1 Phytophthora infestans T30-4 | reverse complement strand
TACTCGTAGATAACTTAGAGTGCCATGTCTCGGGTGAGTCCAAGGCAATCGTGTCAGACGAGCTTATGTCTGTGCTCCAGCCACTACCTAAGAATGCAACCTCGGTTTGCCAGCCCTTAGATGTTGGTATCATGGGGCCTTTGAAAGCAAAGCTCAAGGCTCTGTGGTTGTTCGAGAATGCTACAGCAAAGACTGCTAAGGAAAAACGCCTAGCTACGATAAAGCGTGCCATAACAGCTTGGGAATCCATTGAGTCAGCCACCGTCACGAGTGCCTTTAACAAAGCACTTAAAAGCAACTTTTAGTGCTAAATACAACTGCCTCCCTAACTTTGCCAAAAACTCTTGGTAATTCGTTACTGTAAAAAAAAGTGCTGTAGTCATCTGACCGCTTTTGTACCAGTGGGAAAGTGGCAGTTGCATTCTGTCCGTCGGTGTACCAAAACGAGATTTGGCAAGCTGGTCACAATTTATGGCCGTCATCGGTCCAATTCAGAAACCTATATAAAATAAAACATGTGTCATTTCGGCTGACTAGATATATATATGGGCTGTTTTCTTTAAGCGATAAAATGGACAACAGGGAGCGAGAGCTCAAAGTAGTTGCATGGGGGTATACACAATACTATTATACGTAGCGTGTAGCACTCGCACCGTCGGTGCGTGAACCCGCTGATGTACCACTGAGCCACTCGGTGAGTGAGTAAGTAAGAGATGAGTGAGTGAGTGAAGGATTGAGTGAGTGAGTCGACGAGATGTGAGCAAGTTGCAAGCCTCCAGCAGCTCAGGCCTGTCTCTCATCTTCCTGTCACTCGCAGTGTTGCGATTGTTGTCGAAGCTGTGGTGAAGTGCTTTCTCAGAAATAAGAGAATGGTCCTGACGCGGGGTCACTATCCCGAATCAGTGACAATTTCAAGTGATTATAGAGGATTTGGGTTGTTTGGCACGGGTGCAAGTTGCCTGTGGTGGATTAGCCATGGCGAGCAGCACCCCGTATGGAATGACGATGGATCTGATATGAGCGATGTACGAGAATGCAAGATCCACCAAGACTTACCTCGGATCCACCCTTACCTGGATTCACTAAGATGGATATGGG
>NW_003303538.1:26086-27097 GCF_000142945.1 Phytophthora infestans T30-4 | reverse complement strand
CGAGCGGATATCAGTATGAGTTAAAAAAAGCGTTTTTTAATTTGCTTTTTGTATTAGATTTATCATGATGGAGTTTTATTTTGTCAAATTTGCAATAATGGCAGACGGAGGAGTGGAGCTGACCGATGCCGTGTTGCGCTCCTTCAGCGTCGCTCGCAACTTTGCCCCGCAGGTCGGTGAAAGCTTTTCCCATAGCTGAAAATACTAGTTGTATATATATGTCTGTTTTACTGAAGCAACCGGCCGTCAACTGTCTGCAGGAGGATGAAGATCCGAACGTTCAGATCACGTCGCTGGACTTCCACCGCAACGGCGAGCGGTGCGTCACGAGTCGCAGAGATGGTGTTATGTCCATGATTAACTGCTTGAGTGGAACGTACGTTGATGTACTGCTACCGATGATATCTGCGCTGATCGAAGGGTAACAGGTGACGATTGCTCTCGGCAGTGTTGCCAAGACGATCTTGACGAAGCGATACGGCGTAGGCATTGTGAGGTTTACCCATCACCTGGACTGTGTGATCTTCTCATCGGCTAACACTGCGAATGATCGTACGTTTCTTGGTCGGCACTGCTTGCTTATTGGTATATTGAAGGTAGTTACCATGGCTCTTATCTGTTCGCATAGACCGCATTCGGTATCATTCGTTCTTCGACAACAAGTTTCTTCGCTACTACACTGGCCACACCGATAGGTAACTCGATTCAATACGTACCGTAGTTGTACTATAAGGTGCTTGGTAGTGCTCACGTGAAGTCGAATGATGGCAGGGGTCACGTCGCTGATGATGCACCCCACTGCAGACCAATTCCTCTCCGCTGGAATGGACGGTACGATTCGACTCTGGGATATCCGCCATTCAGATACAACGGTGCGGGCATGGGTTACTTGAAGGATAGATGCCCTAAGCCTGAGCAGACCAAAGGCCATTTTCCTAATAATAGGGCTATTCATTCCAAACCCGAGCCACTCACCCAAGTTGCGTAGGTTTGGGCCTGGGCGAAAGGACC
>NW_003303538.1:7956-21637 GCF_000142945.1 Phytophthora infestans T30-4 | reverse complement strand
ACAAATTTCTGCTTTATTTATATTATATAAATAAAGCAGAAATTTGTGCTCAATCTGCTATATTATAGCAATCGAAGCAGAAAATTGCATATTATTCATCCCACAATCAGCGCCGTGGGCACAGTCTTGCGAAGGTGAAATGGGTAAAAAAAATAAGGTCGGACGCAACCATACATGGGAGGAGCGACATTCATTGTGGTTTTGGGTATTTCATTGCATGTACGTAGCCATGGGTACGAGGAAGAGGTTCTGGGCTACTCCATCACAAAGCGCGACACCTGGTCTTGGCGAATGACCTCTTGCAGCGCGTCTACCTTGTCAAACATACCGAACTGGCCGCCTGTGTGCACGAACAGGATAGTCTTCCCCACAAATTTCTGAAAGCACACAACAACATTGGTGGTTAGCACCGGCAGCGAAGGCTGTATTTTCCTAACGCTTCTTACCTCTGGCGCTTCGTTCAATTCGCGAATAAGGTGGAAGAGCGCCTTGCCGGAGTAAACGGGGTCCATTAACACACCGGTCTTGCGACTCACACTGTAGATGAACTCAAGCTCCTTCTTCGTGCTGCGAGCGTAGCCGGTGCCCTGCGCGTTGGTGATCTGGAGAAACTGCCTCGACAAAATGTCGGACGGTGCTCCCATGGCGGGCAGGATCTGACCGTCGATGTGGCCGTGAAAATACTCGTCGCTGTCGCAAACAATATACGCGTGCGCTAAATTGCCACGACAAAGCACACGTATTAAACCCACATTTGAGCGAATGTATCCGATACGAGTAAGGTTCACAAATGCCGTACCAGGAGTCTTCGTGTCAAAGTTTAGAGCTGCATCTGGGTGGGCCTCAGCGTACAGATACGACCCCAGCCCAATACCAGTAGCTGTTCCTCCGCTTCCGCAAGCAAACGCAATATCCGTGACTGGGAGATTGAGATCCTTTTATTTTCACACGGATCGAATATTCAGGTTTGAATTTTGTTCGTCTCAGTGCCCCCAGCCGAATTTTTTCAACACAAACCTTAATTTGGTGATTGATTTCGTCAATGGCTTGAATGTATCCCCACGTGCCGAGACCATTGCTCCCACCGACCGGAATCGCGTACGGACGACGTCCTTCGTTCCGTAGTCGGTCACAAGTGCGCTAAGAAGCACAGCATAGCAGATTGGTTAGCATTGCGAGATGATACAACCATCAACTAAGGCCACTCACCTTAATCATAGCTTCACTGCCGCATTTGCCGTACTCCTGACGAGACATTTGGATGAGGTTGGCGTCCAACATACTATATATCACAGCAATAGCGGTAATCCTCCACCCCGGTCGGAAACACTCTCTCAGCATCATTACCGGTCGAACAGCACATTGCCCACCAGTCCTGGGTCCTCGTCAGGCTTGTTAGTGCGTAGCAGCAGATACGAATCCAACCCGAGCATCCTTGCGACGGCAGCAGTGGCTCTGCAATGGTTACTCTGCATGCCGCCGCACGTAACGATACAGTCCGCTTTTTGCTCCAGCGCCTCCGCTAGTAGGAATTCAAGTTTGCGTATCTTGTTGCCCGACGTTTCCATTCCGCTGAAGTCGTCGCGCTTGATGAGCATGCGCACATTTTGGTCGCTTGTGCTCGGCGTGGTAGATTGAAGACTGATTGAATTTAGTTGTTATGTAAAATGCATTCTCTCCTTCGAGAGGTTTCCTAACTGCTCATCCTGTTCACCTTCTCTGCTGACGCTCACCTTCTCATGAATGACGAGATCTTCACCATCTCATCCGCGTGCGTGACTCCTCAGCGTCTCTTGGTCTCATGTAGATCTTTTGTGAGTTCCGACACTCCTTCCCGGGCGATCATCCTGACAACATCACCAGTTCACGCAGCTCCTTGAGGCGAGGCCCGGGGAGAACCTTCGTCAGGATATCTGCACGCATCTTCACGGACTCACAATACTGCACCCGTAGCACGTTCTTTTGTACGAAGTCCTTCACAAACTTGTGACGCGTGTCAATGTGCTTGGCACGTCCGGACGAATCCTCTCCCTCCAACTGAGCTATTGCAGCTTGGTTGTCGACATGAAGCACTGACGGCTTCATTAGCTTTAGTCCTACCTCTTTGAGACATTCCATGATGCCCAGCATCTTCGCAGTCGTCTGTGATGCTGCCACGAACTCTGACTCCATGGTCGACAGTGCAACGCACGCTTGCTTCTTGCACAGCCATGCTACTATCACTCCTGCAACCATTAGTACTCCTCCTGTTACAGACTTCCTGTCTTTCTTGTTGGACGCGTAGTCTGCATCGCTGAACGCTTCCACCAGCACCCCAGCATTGTTCATTGTGTTCTTGTTGGTGTTCATTAGGAACTTCAACTTCTTCGTCCCCTTTAAATACTTAGCAATTCTCTTCGCCAACCTCCAGTCGGCCTCGGTGGGGGCGTGTGCGTTTCTCGTCACACAGTGCACTGCAAAAGAGATGTCAGGCCTCGTACATCTTGAGAGCCACAACAAACTGCCCACCAACGACTGGAAAGTCTGCACTGTTGGTCGCCTTGGACTTCCTGCACCCTTACTCGGCAGTATTACACTGGTCTCCTCGCCGTCGTATCCACCGTCGATCGGCGTACGTACTGCTGCCGCGTTATCCAACTCGAACTTTACCAGTAGGTCCTGGATTACTTGCTCCTGGTCCAGAGCCCACCCTTTTTCATCGTCGTATTGAAATGCAATTCCCAGGAACTTGGACACCACACCCAAGTCCTTAAGCTCTACGATCTGCATCTCTGCGAAGAACTTGTCAACCCTGTCCTCGCTTGTTGCCGTCACTAAGATGTCATCCACGTAGATCCCTACAAGTGTCATACCGTCTGTTTCGGTTTTGATGTATAGACAACTGTCGGTATAGCATTGCTGGAACCCCAGCGACACTAAGATACTGTGTAGCAAGTGATTCCACAATCGGCCAGACTGCTTTAGTCCGTAGAGACCCTTCTCCAAGATTAACACCAGCTCGTCCTTACTCGTCACGCCCAGTGCTTCGAGCTGCTCCTTTGTGAACTCCATGCCTTGTGGGATCAGCAGGATTATGATTAGCTCGGCCTCTTTCTTGGCCTTCACGTACGCACTCGGTACGTCTCCGTGGCGTGCCGGCACCTTCCAGATACGCGATACCACTAGTATCACTCTCCCAGATACTAACTCCAGTACGGCTGAGAACGTAAACGTGTAATCTACACCGTACTCCTGCTGGTCTCCGCGCGCTACCAGCCTAGCCTTGTACCGCTCAATGGTACCATCCGCATGAGTCTTGAGCTTGAAGACCCACTTCGTGCGCAAGCACTTCGTCCCTGGCGGCTTTTTCGCTACCGTCCACGTGCCATTCTGTTCCAATGCGTCAAGCGCTTCTTTGATGGCCTGCCTCCATTTGTCTGCGCGCGGGTCCTTCATTGCTTGCTTATAGTTCTTCGGATCCTCGCGCTTCACCACGTTCACACGGTTTACTGGAACATGTTTTGCGCCCATGTTGCGCGTGTGCATGCGTGTGGTCTCTCTTTCTTCAGTTGGCACGTGTTCTTCATCTGCTCCTTCCTTTTCAG
This sequence comes from Phytophthora infestans T30-4, assembly GCF_000142945.1. Classification (NCBI taxonomy): domain Eukaryota; phylum Oomycota; class Peronosporomycetes; order Peronosporales; family Peronosporaceae; genus Phytophthora; species Phytophthora infestans. The sequence goes on along the minus strand of NW_003303538.1, from coordinate 18,053 downwards.
CTGCATCTGTGCTTCGCCTCTTATTGTTCTTCTTAGCCTGTTTCTTCTTCTTCTTTGTCTTCTTTGCTCTATCCAGCGACTTGTTTTCTTCTTCTGCGGTCTTTTCACTGTTGCGTGTTTCTTCTACAGCTGTCTCCTTCCGCTTCGTCGCCTTCTCTCGCTCTTTAACTGCCTTCTTCAATTCTGGATCTTCTATCTCGAGCTGTTCCTGCAGTTGCGCGTTCTGCTTGGCGTCCAAGGTCTCGACGTTCTTAATGTGCTGGGTTGTTATTACAATTCTGTCCTTCGGTAAGTAGACCTTGTAGCCCTTCGTTTCGTCGTTCTTGCCTATTATCATGCCAACTTGTGCTCTTGCCTTCCAGGCCTTCTTGCCGGCGTCTCTGTAAGCAGTACAGGGGCTGCCGAACGTGACGATGTCTGACAAGTTCGGTACTGAACCCGTCAACATCTCCAATGGCGATATGCGTTTGGCGTTCGCTCTACACGAGCTGCGGTTGAGTACGTACGCTGCGTACTCGACTGCATCTCCCCAGAAGTACAGTGATAGCCCACTAGCGAATAACATGCATCTGGCCATGTTCAGCACTGTCCTGTGCATTCGTTCGGCCTTCCCGTTGGATGCCTGGTTCTCTCTCTCGCTAATCTGTCGGCGCACTCCTGTCGCCTTGCAGAACGGATCCACGTTCGTATACTCCTTGCCTCCGTCAGTCCTGAGCACGTGGATTCTACAGTTAAATCGTTTCTCGAAGTACACTAAGAAGTGTTCGAACTTCTTAGTGGCTTCCACCTTGTTCTTGGCCAGGAACACCCTCACGTAGTTCGTGGAATAGTCGACAAAGTTAATTAAGTACCTATTACCGCGCCTGTCCTTGGGTGTCATGGGCCCCTTGATATCGCTCCCAATGACGCCTCCGATCTTGTCAATGGGTGCGTTCGCTCCCGTATCTTTCAGTGACTGGTTGTTTTTACTCTGCTTGCCTTGTGCACAGGTTAAGCAGTTCATGTGCACTCGGCTCGTCAACCTAATGCCTGATCCGGCCGCGTCGGCCATGCGCTCTACCGTGTCGTACGAGATGTGCCCCAGACGCTTGTGCAGCTCCAATAGTGTCGTCTCGGTCACAGCCTCATTCAGGGAGTTGTTTGCTTCTTTCAGTTGACTGACTACTGCACTAATTCGCGCCTGTTTGCTTGTATTCCCCGTGGTGTCTATCATTAACACGTTGTGTCGTCTGTGGACTTCGAACACGCGCACTCCACTCTTCTGCTGCACCATGTAGCTTTTGCCGTCGTGACGCTCAAGGTACACACCTTTCTCCTCCAATCTGCCGTAACTCATGATGTTGTCGGCTAAGTTCTCAGCGTAATGAACATCCGAAATGTCCACCACGACTTCTCGTCCATCCACGATCGTCTTGAGCTCCACAGAGCCTTTCTTGATTACCCTTATGTTCTCACCATTCGCCGCTCTGTATTGATCGTCACAGTCCACTGCGTTCTTCAACAGTTCTACGGTCTTGACTAGATGCACGCTGGATCCACTATCCAAGATCCACGCGTGTGTGTCGGTGTTCGTGCCCGTCCCGACAGCTAGCGAGACCTTGATCTCTTTGGCACCGTTATTCTTCTTCGCTGGACAATTTCTTGCAATATGTCCAATCTCGTTGCAGTTGTAGCACCTGCGAGTGTCAGTATCGTCTACGCGTGAGACGGTTTCCAGTCCTCGTTCACCGTGGATACCTCGGTTACTACCATGGAACCGACCATGTTCTCTGTTGTCGCAACCTCCTTGACTGCGAGATCGTTCGTACTTGCCCATGCTTGCCTCGTACTCAATCGCAAAAGCCACTAACTCCGTAGCTTGCTGCAAGTGATCCATGCGCTGTGAGTTCAGCCTTGTGAGCATGGCACTCTGCAAGTAACCCGGTGCGGACTTACACAAACACTGTATCACGTGTAGATCCGAACACCCCGACCTTTCAGCTACGTACGTCAAGTACTGAAAGTGCTCCGCCCACGTCCTTTCGCGCAGTTTCTCTGCCGTCATCAACTGCAATCCCTTGGATGCAGTGATCGTCGTCATGTACGGTACTAACATTCTATTCATCACATGTTCCAGTGTCGGCGACTCCGCCGTCCAGAGTGGAAGCATCCTCTCGAAGTACACCAGTGCAGATCCATCCATCTTGCCGTTCAAGGCAAGGATGCGGAATTCCTCTGACCAGTCACCACCGCTCATCTGCTGAGCTGCAGCCAGTCGCTGCAAGAATCGCAGTCCCCAAGTCTTGAAATCCGCACCAAGGCCAGGATACACCTCCTTGCCCGCGAACTTCGCGAAGCCAGTCCAGGTCGCGTGGCTTCGGCACCTTGAGTCCGAAGTTTGGTGGCGGCACAAACTGCTCTGCCATGGGTGCGGCCATCCGCTGTTGCATACTCGTCGCGTTCTCCGTCGGTGGCGTCGGCATCTCTGGAGCTGGCGTCGTCTGCGTCGGCGTCCTCATCGACGCATCGAGAGATCCTACTCTCATCCGCCGTGCTCGAGCCTTGATGAAATCAGTAAACGCGCTCGACTCTCCGTACTTGTGTTCGAAGGATGGCGTGTCCGTGCGGTGCTGCAGCTGCTTTTGAAGCTCCGCTTGGTCAGCCATAAACTTGGCCTGTTGTTTGGCCATGCCTTCAATGAGACCTTCAAGCTTATCTAGTCGCTCAGAACTTGCGCTAGAGTTCCGGCTTCCCCTTCCTGGAGCATCGGACGCACCTGACTCAGAGTGCGTCCCCTCGAACAACTCAAACGGGTCTGCTGCCACGTTCAGCCCGTGGACATCAGTCTCTTGGACATCGCGCGGGTTTTGTTGCTGTGAGGTGCCGTCGGAACCCGTTGGACTCATAACCTGTTGGTCGCTTGTGCTCGGCGTGGTAGATTGAAGACTGATTGAATTTAGTTGTTATGTAAAATGCATTCTCTCCTTCGAGAGGTTTCCTAACTGCTCATCCTGTTCACCTTCTCTGCTGACGCTCACCTTCTCATGAATGACGAGATCTTCACCATCTCATCCGCGTGCGTGACTCCTCAGCGTCTCTTGGTCTCATGTAGATCTTTTGTGAGTTCCGACAAAACAAAACTTCTATTATAATTCTAGTGCTCGCCGTCGAAAGCCCTCTCTTTCGAACGCTTCATGTCTTAAGCAGCATGTGACGCTGTACAGCAATACCAATGATAGCGTATACCACCATCATTCTACCACTCTGTGATTGGTGAAAACTCTTTCACATCTCGCCACATTAATTAGTGTAAACATGATGTGGTTGACGCAGTGTTGCCGGCTGACATGTTATTCATCGATTTCTGAGCCATGGCGACAAGCGCACCTGCCAACGCAAACGCAGAATGCGTCGGCCCTCAGTCGGAGCAGGCAGGCAAGGCCGGCGGCTGCGTTGGCTGCCCCAACCAGAGTCTGTGCGCGTCCGGCACATCACGGCAGCCAGACCCTGCTGTGTCGGACGTGAAGCAGCGTCTGGCCGGGGTCAAGCACAAGCTGCTGGTTCTGTCAGGCAAAGGCGGCGTGGGCAAGAGCACCGTGGCCTGTCAGCTGGCCTTCGCGTTGGCTGGTAAGGGCTTCCAAGTGGGACTGCTAGACGTGGACATTACGGGCCCAAGTGTGCCCAGGATGCTCGGTCTTGTGGGTCAGGAAGTGCATCAAAGCGCTGCCGGCTGGTCCCCCGTCTATGTGGACGACAACTTGGGCGTCATGTCCATTGGCTTCATGTTGCCCAACGCTGACGACGCCATCATCTGGCGTGGCCCTAAGAAGAGCGGTATTATCAAGCAATTCCTCGTCGACGTGCAGTGGGGAGAGCTCGACTACCTCATCATTGACACACCCCCAGGCACGTCGGACGAACACATTAGCATCGTGCAGTACATGAAAGAGGCTGATCTGGACGGTGCCGTCGTGGTTACCACGCCCCAGGAAGTGGCACTCAGTGACGTACGTAAAGAGCTCAACTTCTGTCGCAAGACCAACATTAACGTGCTGGGTGTCGTCGAGAACATGAGCGGTGTGCAGCGTCCACTCAGCGACGTCAAGTTTGTTGGGGCCGACGGCAATGACGAGACGTCGGCGTTTATGAAGGTGAGACGGGGATGAGTAGTGATGGTGTAGACTGTATACTGACGATGGATTGCCTCGTGGTTAACTGTACTATAGTTGCTACAAGAGAAGGCACCGGAGCTGCTGAAGCACTCGGTGCAAATGGAAGTGTTCCCTGCGTCCACTGGTGGCGGTGAGGCCATGGCCAAGAAGTTCAACGTGCCGTTCCTAGGTCGCCTGCCGCTGGACAACAAAATGACCGGTGCGTGCGAGGAAGGTGTGTCATTCCTGGAGGAATACCCGGACTCGGTTGCGGCCCCAGCTTTCGGCAAAATTGTGCAAGGTATGGAAACCTTGTTGTCATGTGTGTTCTGTGACGTGAGGATGCGACGACTGACTCTTGCATGTTCATGATTTCGCAGACCTGGTCGCAGCTGTCGAGAAGTAAGGAGAAAGTTGATTAGATACATTTGATTCCCACTTGCCAACAGTTATGAAAACGCATATATATGCACACTTAAAAAGCAGTTTATCTGGCCGTGGAGACATTTTCCTATACTTGTAAGACTTGGTTGGCGAGGGATGAGGCGTTTGGCATGATATGAAGATGAATCTCGTTCTCTCACTGCCTTGAAAGCGCATCTATTGAGCTGGAGGTCTGCTCCGTGTTGAGCAATACAATAACGACGGACACGTTGTCGGACGAACCTGACCGAATGGCCAAGTTTGCCAGAGACTGGCTGGCTTGCTGCAAGAAATAAGAAGAGACAAAATGGCTTTAAAATCACATCAAACAAGCCACAGAGCCTTGAAAATGAGCTCGTACCTTAGCAGAGTAACCTTCGTTTAGTCTGTCAGCGACGTACTTGACAGCCTCCTTGCTCTTAATAGTGTCCCACAAGCCGTCACATGCCAGAATAAGGAAGTCAAACTCCGGGGTGATCTCGATTTCCTATGGCAGAATACCAAAAGTTAGGATTATACCGTCAGCTTGAATTCTACCGACTTCCGTCTTGTTGTTACCTGACACTCTGGTACCGAGATAACCAAATCGCCACGAAATACTCGGTCGTGTCCCTCAGGAAAGGCCCAGTACTCGTATTTGAATAGGGCCTCGCCCTTATAATCAATATCACCAATAGCGCGAGACACAGCCAGCTCGCCGTTCACTCGGTAGATTGTCACCCACTTGACTACCCGCTCAGCACGCTGTTGGATCTCCGGGTCGCTTAAATCCATCGAGTGGAGCTTAGAGAGCTGCAGTTCACGCTCTTCTTTCACCCACCCTCCCTGCTTTTCGATCCGCTCTCGCTCGTCTGGGCGTCCTGGTGTCTGCTCTTCAATAATATCCAGAGCCTGACCACCGATGCTGACAACTGCCCTGCAGTCTCCAATATTCGCAGTGATCAGCCGGTTGCCCCGAATCAGCACCACCGCTGCTGTAGTGCCATCATCCAGACTCTGTCACAGGCGTGAAAACGCTTAGAACTGTTCCCACATCAAAATAAACAATGTACAGTACGCACCTCCTCCTCTGCCTTTTGTAGAAATTCTCTGTCGATCCGCGAAAAACATTCCTCAAAGGCCAGACGCGTATCCGACATAAAAGCTTCATGTGAAATCACATATTGTACCAGTCGTTGGTTGGAAAAGGTCGCAGCCTGCAGCAATTAAAAGCACGGTAAGACACCCTCGTAAACAAGACAATTAACACAGAGCAGTAGCAACGTACCCGAACGCCGCTATGGCCATCAAATAAAGCATAAAACGATTGCCTCTGATGATGAGGTTCGTCATCTTTCAAGTGTGCGTTGAGGTCGGGGATACAACAGCAAACATCCTCCATTGCTGACCGAACTCCCAGCAGCGACGTCACTCCATGAACGTCATCACCCGTCGAGTAACTCGAGCTGTCTTCGTTGAAAGGCTCGTGAAAAGAGTCGCGGGTGTTGATGGAGAACGACTCGATTGGCTGCATCTCGGCGAACCCTTCTCTCTGGTGGCGAGGTACCCAACGACCAGCAGTAGGAGCAGGCGCAGGCTCCTGGGGTGGGGATAAATCGACCGGAAGAGGAGGAGGTGAAGTCGCCTCTGCAGCGCTGCGGTTCCGTAGATAACGAGGGACGTACTTGCCTACTGCGGCTGGGGGGGATGCTGTCGGAATTATTGGTGGCGCTTCAGTGGCCTTCTCCGTGTGTTCGTTCTCCTCCCATCGCCCACCTAAATGTAGTTGCTCATCGTAATCGACACTTTCTTCTTCTTTTGTTTCTGCAATCGAGTTGTGTCGAACCAGAGGCGTGTGGTGCTCTGGTACATCATCCATCGGGTCGAACGCAAACATCAATGGACTCCGAGGTCCAAAGCCACCAAAACCTAACGGACTACTCGCCCGCCGAGGACTCGCGCGCGAAGACGAAGAGCCATCGCCACCTGTCGACTCGTCTGAAAAGCTCGTTGACGCGAAAAATCCTCCGCTCGCTCGTCCACGATATAAATCATCGACAGAAGCTGCAATAGGGAACTGGTCCATGTAGTCCTGATAATCGAACGAGACACTGCGGTTCACGCGGGGCATGCTCTGCTGCATCATTTCCCCCGCACGCACAAGACACAGAGACAGACTCGCTCAAAAGTGAGTAAATCACGCATTGATTCCATCCGGGCAAATGACGTACTCTTCGAGATAAATTACCGCAAAACCGGTTCGGAGCAGCGACCGCCTGACAAAACATGACTTCTTACTACCTAGTCACAAACAATGCCATTAAAAGAGAGACGAACACATACCTGGCTTCGTGACAAGGCAGAAACGATATTCGCGATTGATTTCTGGAAATTAAATAGCCATTCGTGCATCTATCAAAGAGAATTGGTAATGGTTAGTTTATCACTAACGAAACGTAGCCATCGACAGATTCTCTTACCATGTCTTTGGACTCGGCACGTAAGACGTACCGCCGACTTTCCATGCGGATCTGGAAGGCAGCGACGCCAAAGTCCTTCTGGGTAGGGGAATAGGAGAGTGGAGGCAGGCGTAAGTTAGCAAGGAGGAGAAGCGGACGGGTGAGGTAGAGATGACACAGTGCTCTGGTACAGGAGGCAGCTTGTGCTTTCTCCATCTCCTCTGCTATAAGATGCAGTAGACCGAGTCGTACCGCTGTCGTCACTGACTCGATGTTCTCCATTGAGATGACACCACAACACGTATCGTCCGTGGGTTTCTGCTCCTTGACGTCTCCCTGTGACTTATAGTAGAATAGTTTACTCTCCTGCATGACGAACCACCTCTTCTTCCAAAGTTTTGGATTCTCCGAGCTCTGCTTTTCCAAATACCCCTCCATAAAGGCAGCTCTGCAATAAACACAATACAATTAGTAAAACTCTACTGCAGAGACACAAAAAACATCTCAGCGAGAAATTACTCAAGATATCTCGTATATCCGTCCATGGTCCGAGGGCGAAAGTAACTCGTTGACGTCATTGCGCCACCTGCAAACAATAATTAGTCTTCTTAATTCATCCATTCCATGTTATCCTTATCTACATGCGAAATACGGTAATCGGTTTATTATTCTCACCAGCACCCTCCATATCATCACCATCCGACGAAGATGAGGACGAAGACGAAGACGAGCGACCATCTGCTCGCTCAAAGAAGCGCGAGAAGCTCGACATGCGTGCGCTGCTGGGTACAGGGATGGAAGAGCCTTGCTCATTATTGGGGACCTCAATCTGCGAGCTGGGGGCCGTCTCGGCACGCTCGCGATGCGCATGTGACGCTCGAGTTGCAAAACTCCCGTCTGGTTGCCAGCTCGCAGGTGGCTGCGGCGTGTCGCGATGCAGGAAGCGGCGGAGACTCGCCATGTTGCAGGCGTGGGCTTCCAAGATTCGTATGCTTGTTTTTACACCCCTTGTCACAAAGACCTGTTTTAGAGGTGGCGATCCTTTTTATACCCTTTATAAGGGGCATTCATTCTCATTCGCGAGTTGAAGTGCTTGGCATTGTATCTTTCGAGATCAACATATTTCTCACCTTCTGTAGGTGTGGCTTACGCGCCAGCTCACTACACTACTACAGTAGCAAATTGAGGAAACGTTAGAAACACACGTAGAAATCTGACCAGCACAACAATGCCGGGCAGATTTGAACACAAATAGACAGAAACCAAACCGGAATTGCGTCCCTTTTAATTGCACAGCGCTTGCAGGTTGATGCTGCGCAGTACCTGAAGTACTGCTAACAATTCTAAAAGTAACTGCCAAAAGTAGCATATATTTAAAATTTCAAAGATACCTTTGAGATCGTCATGCACTTCATTCCGGAATCGCCAGCACCGCCCAGCGATCAGCCGTGCTCCTGAAGTTGCAGATTTGATATGGTGGGGCTCAGCGCCTCTCAGCTTCCCCCAGAGACGCTTCGCCCTGGTGATATACTCGAGTATTACTCGCAGGGGTTTGTCTGTGGAGATCGCCGCGGGCATCGAGTGGGGATCGTCTTGAAGATCTCTGGGGCGCGCGGTGACCCGTATCCAGCCGCGCTGGACACACAGGAGACGCTTCCCCTGACGAACACGGTGCGCCGCCGCTTTGACGTCGCTGGCACCGCGCTCCTCATTGACAACGTTCGTTGGCGCAAGCTACGCTCCTTTAATCTGGTTCCGGGGGTGTATAAGGCACCAACGAGGGCCACACGCCTTTGCGACGCCCTCAAGGCGCATCTAGATGAGACAATTGCCTCCACAGGAGCAATAGTAAACGCTGAGGGCGAGAAGAGCTCGCGACATCAGCACCTCTTTGTTCGTGAAGTTGCGAACGATGACACAGCGCCGCGACAATCCAAACCATCCAGCGTGACCGTTGTTTCGCCGGATCTTGTGTGGTGAAGTGCTTTCTCAGAAATAAGAGAATGGGCCTGACGCGGGGTCACTATCCCGAATCAGTGACAATTTCAATTGTTTGGCACGGGTGCAAGTTGCCTGTGGTGGATTAGCCATGACGAGCGGCACCCCGTATGGAATGACGATGGATCTGGTATGAGTGATGTACGGGAAGGCAAGATCCACCAAGCCCTATCTCGGATTCACCCTTACCCGGATTCACTTAGTTGGATATGGGATATACTATAGACGGGCGGATCGAGTGTAGATCCTATGGAGGAATGATGGTAGGCGCCCTCTGAAGGAGGATCTGGCAACCACGGCTAACGAGAAGTCAGGATCCACCGCGAGGTACCCCGGATCCCATACTTCCGGGCTCGGATCCAAAGAGGGAGGATCCCGCATAGAAGGACCTGGATCCAGGGTACAGGGATGAGGGATGCAGTGGATCTGGAACTTTCGTGGGATAATGGAGGTCACAGACGGTTGCAAGATGATGTTGGGCGATTGGAGAGCACGGATCCACGGCGAGTGTACAATTACAGTGAAGTGGATCCAAGCGACCTGGATCCGGATGAGTGTACCCATAATAGGGTGACCATGATGATTACGTCATGGATCCGGTGGATCTGAAGATAATACAGCTGGGATGATGGGTCAAGGGAAGAAGGGACATGCAGCCGAGCCTGGTAAGGGATTTAGCAGATGAAAGACATAGAAGGTAGAAATCCAGGCAGGTATAGGCTTAAATACCAATACAGAACCTCATTTGCACCATAACACGCAAGTGCCTTCCTGCCCTCAAGAACCGGAACTACATTGGCCGTACGAGCTCCGAGAAGGTTGGGAATTGCGAATCTAGTGTTGGTAGCGATAACTGGATAATACATTGGCCAGATCCTACAACCTAGTGAGCTTTTCCTTTACACGTGCAGATCCGACAGGCTAACCGGATTTACTACTTGGCCGGGCATACCTAAGAAGGTCTCAACTCTCAAGATCCCGTCACAGGAGGCGGCAAGTACGACTTAAAGGACAACACAAAGGCAAGGGAATACACCCGCAAGGCAACCCTACGGCCAGAACCACGATCTAGGCCCGGGGATCCATAAGCTCGAATATTCGCTTAGGA